>NC_057803.1:323261571-323282055 GCF_018294505.1 Triticum aestivum | reverse complement strand
TTTTTTAAATAATTACGCTAAAAAAAAAACAAAAAAAAATACTAAACGGACTCCAAAAATCTCGAAATAAATTTTCCCCGCCTTCTAAAATCAAGCCGCAAAGGATGAACATTTATTTGGGGCCTACATGCAATTTTGAAAAACGCGCATTTTTCCTAAATTCAATTAAAATAGCGAATACAACCAAAATAAAATCTTATTTGATTTTATTATTAAATCCTCAATATTTCTTTATTTTGGGAAAGTCATTTTATTCCCTCTCTAATATTTTTATAATAAAAATAATTGAAGATAAAATAAATAAAATCAAATGATCCTATTTACAAAATTTAAGAAAACTCAAATATGAAAATAACGAAATCCCCAACTCTCTCCGAGGGTCCTTGAGTTGCGTGAAATTTCTAGGATCAACCAAAATGCAATAAAATATGATATGCAATGATGATCTATTGTATAACATTCCAAATTGAAAATTTGGGATGTTACAAACCTACCCCTTAAGATGAATCTCACCCTCGAGATTCGGGTTGGCTAGAAAATAGGTGAGGGTGGTCCTTCAGCAATTCTTCCTCTCGTTCCTAGGTGGCTTCATCCCCCGTGTGGTGGCTCCACTAAACTTTGCAAAACTTGATAACCTTGCTGCGGGTGACTCGGCTGGCATACTCAAGAATCTTAACTAGTCTCATAGGTCAAATCACTGTCCAATTGAATCGCTTCCAGCGGCACTGTATCTCTTAGCGGTATATCAGCCATCTCCGCGTGGCACTTCTTTAACTGGGAAAGGTGGAACACGTCGTGAACTCCTGACAATCCTTCGGGCAATTCCAACTTATAGGCTACTTCTCCCATATGCTCCAAAACCTTGTCTGGTCCTACAAAACGTGGCGCTAACTTTCCCTTAACTCCAAAGCGCTTAACTCCTCGAAGTGGAGATACTCGAAGATAAACTCGGTCCCCGACTTCGTAAACTGTCTCCTTGCGTTTAGAATCTGCGTAGCTCTTCTGCTTGGACTGGGCTACCTTGAGCCTATCGCGAATCAACTTTACTTTCTGTTCAGACTCCTTAATCAGATCCGGTCCAAACAACTGACAGTCTCCAACTTCATCCCACGATAATGGGGTCCTGCACCTCCTTCCGTACAAAGCTTCGAAAGGGGCCATCTTCAAACTGGATTGATAACTATTGTTATAAGAGAACTCTGCGTATGGCAAATTCTCATCCCAACTAGATCCATAATCTAGCGCACAAGCTCTCAGCATATCCTCCAAAATCCGATTGACTCTCTCGGTCTGTCCATCTGTCTACGGATGGAAAGTTGTACTGAACTCTAGCCTGGTACCCAAAGTTTCATGCAACTGATTCCAGAACCTTGAGGTAAACTGGGTTCCTCTATCTGATACAATGCTCCTTGGAACTCCGTGCAGACATACGATCCTGGTCATGTATATCTTTGCCAACTTAGCACTGGTGTATGTAGTCTTTAGTGGGATGAAATGAGCTACCTTTGTCAAACGATCGACTACAACCCAAATCGAGTCATAACCTGAACGTTTTCTGGGCAATCCTGTGATAAAATCCATGCCTAACTTATCCCACTTCCATTCGGGTATTGGCAATGGCTGTAGCAATCCCGCTGGCTTCTGATGCTCTGCCTTTACTCTCTGACATACATCACAAACTGCTACATACTCCGCAATATCCTTCTTCATTCCGGTCCATCAGAAAGTATCCTTCAAACCCAAATACATCTTGGTATTTCCTGGGTGAATCGAATATGGTGAATCATGGGCCTCTTACAGAATCAACTTCCTGATCTCCAGGTCGTTGGGCACATAAACACGGTCTTCAAACCATAAGGTATCGTGCTCATCCTCATGAAATCCTTTAGCTTTTCCTTTGCTCATTTTCTCCTTAATAGAAGCGATCTCCTTATCAGTCCTTTGAGCTTCTATGATCTTATCCATCAAAGTAGACTGAATCTTCAATGCTGCTACATAGCCTCTCGGGACTATCTCCAAACATAGCTCACGAAGATTTTCGGCTAACTCCCTTGGTAAATCTCCCGTCATTAGAGTGTTGACATGGCTTTTACGGCTCAACGCATCAGCTACTACGTTAGCCTTTCCGGGATGGTAATGCAATCTCATATCATAATCCTTGATGAGCTCCAACCATCTCCTTTGCCTGAGATTCATCTCCTTTTGCGTGAAAATATACTTCAAACTCTTGTGATCCATGTACACCTCACAATGATTTCCAATGAGAAAGTGTCTCCAAGTCTTCAATGCATGCACTACGGCTGCTAACTCCAACATGCGTGGCATAATTTAACTCATGAGGCTTAAGCTGTCGAGAGGCATATGAAACCACTCTTCCTTCCTGCATAAGCACTGCTCCAGGTCCTCGACATGAAGCGTCGCAATACACCTCATAATCCTTGGTCTGATCTAGCAAAATCAACACTGGTGATGTAACCAAACATTTCTTCAACTCCTGGAAACTGGCCTCACATTCCTCGGTCCATATGAACTTGGTATCCTTCTTCAACAACTCCGTCATAGGCTTCACAATCTTCGAGAAATTTTCAATGAATCTCCGGTAGTATCCTGCGAGTCCAAGAAAACTCCGGATCTCCCCAACTGTTGTTGGTGCTTCCCAATTTGTCATAGTGTCAACCTTAGTGGGATCTACTGCTATACCTTCTCCGGATATAACGTGTCTGAGAAATCCAACTTCCTTCAACCAAAACTCACATTTGCTGAACTTGGCATATAATTGATGTTCTCTGAGCTTTCCAAGTACTAGTCGCAAATGTTCCTTATGCTCCTCTTCATTCTTCAAGTAAACCAGGATATCATCAATGAACACTACGATGAACTTATCCAAAAACTCCATAAATACTTTGTTCATCATGTTCATAAAATAGGCAGGTGCATCAGTCAGACCAAATGACATAACGGTATACTCGTACAGCCCATACCTGGTGGTAAAAGCTGTCTTAGGTATATCATGTTCTCGAATCTTCAACTGGTGGTATCCTGATCGCAGATCGATCTTGGAAAATACCTTAGCTCCTTGCAATCGATCAAACAGATCACTGATCATTGGTAGTGGGTACTTGTTCTTGATCGTTACTTCATTCAATCCTCGATAATCAACAACCATCCTTAACGATCCATCCTTCTTCTCCACTAGAAGTACTGGCGATCCCCAAGGTGAAGAACTTGGGCGGATATATCCCTTATCCAGTAACTCCTTAATCTGCTTCTTAATTTCCACCAAATCCTTTGCTGGCATCCTATATGGTCTCTTTGATATTGGCCCTGTGCCTGGCAATAGCTCAATCAAAAACTCAATATCTCTATCCGGTGGCATGCCTGGCAACTCCTCTGGAAATACATCAGGGAAATCCTTCACTACTGGTACTTCCTCCTGCACAACTCCCGTTAATGAATTTACTTGAGTCCTTTTAGGCACATGCCGGGACACATACTTGATCCTTCTCCCTTCTGGGGTGGTAAGCATAATTGACTTACTGGCGCAATCGATGTTTCCTCCATACATCGACAACCAATCCATACCCAGAATTACATCCAAACCTTGTGATTCCAAAATGATCAAATCTAAGGGAAACACATGCCTACCTATACTCAATGGCACTTGAAAACATCCCTTACTAGCCATATACTCCGCTCCTGGTGAGCTTACTAACATAGGTGTTCTAAGAACTTTGGTGGGCAGGTTATACCTATCCACGAATCCCCTTGATATGTATGAATGCGATGCACCAGTGTCGAAAAGAACGAGTGTAGTAAATGACTTAACCAAAAACTTACCGATTACTGCATCCGGCTACTCTTCAACCTCCTCCACATTAACTTGGTTCACCTGCCCCCTATTGAAAGGGTCCGGCTTCTTCCTAAAGCTTCCATTTCCATTTCCATTCTGAGATTCAGGACATTCATTGGCATAATGTTCGGTCTTTTAGCACTTAAAGCAAGTGACTTGGCTCAGGTCTCTCTTGGCTGGGGTTGATGGGTTGGTACGGTTCTGGCCGTTGCTTCCTCCATTCCCATTACCATTCTTGGTGCCATTATGATTGTGCAAGCTACCTCCTCCATGGGTATGCTGAAAATGTCCTCCCGGTCTAGGGGTAAAACATGGCTTCTGCTGAGCTCCTGAATTGTACTTCCCTTGTCCATACATCCTCTTACGATTCTCAATATGCTGCTGCTTCCCTTCAATCATGAGAGCACGATCCACCAACTCCTGGTAGTTGTTGAAGGTTGCTACCATCAACTGCATGCTCAACTCGTCATTCAGTCCTTCCAGAAACTTCTCCTGCTTAGTTGCATCCGTAGAAACGTCATCTGGGGCATAACGTGCTAGCTTACTAAAGTCCTCCACATACTGGCCAACTGTCCGTCCTCCTTGGCGCAAGTTGCGAAACTCACGCTTCTTCATGGACATAGCTCCTGCTGAAACATGGGCAGTACGGAAAGCCTGCTGGAACTGGTCCCATGTGACAGTGTTGATAGGGAAAGTGGTGGTGAAATTCTCCCACCATGATGTTGCGGGTCCTTCAAGTTGATGTGCGGCAGTACCGCTTCAGCGTCGTTGCTACAAGCCTGGGCTAGCTCCTGCCGTGGCCACGGTAGTACTGTGAGCCCTTGCGGTAGTACCACTTGGCTGGCGCGGTAGTACCGCATGTCGTGGGCTGGTTAAGTGGATAACGGTTAGATTTGTCTCTCCACTATATAAGGTGTATCTTCTTCTCCGAGTTGACTACCTCTTCCAACCCTAAGCTCCATTGTTGCTCCAAGCTCCATTTTCGTCCGATCTCTCTTCCTTGCCAATCAAACTTGTTGATTTTATAGGGATTGGTTGAGAAGGCCTCGATCTACACTTTCACCAAGAGAAATTCGATTCCCCCCACTAATCCCTTGCGGATCTTGTTACTCTTGGGTGTTTGAGCACCCTACACGGTTGAGGTCACCGCGGAGCCATATTCCATTGTAGTGAAGCTTCGTGGTGTTGTTGGGAGCCTCCGATTAAGTTGTGGAGATTGCCCCAACCTTGTTTGTAAAGGTCCGGTCGCCGCCTCCAAGGGAACCAATAGTTGAATCACGACATCTCGCATTGTGTGAGGGCGTGAGGATAATACGGTGGCCCTAGTGGCTTCTTGGGGAGCATTGTGCCTCCACACCGCTCCAACAGAGACGTACTTCCCCTCAAAAGGAAGGAACTTCGGTAACACATCCTCGTCTCCAGGGCTCCACTCTTGGTTATCTCGTACCTTTACTTGTGCAAGCTTATTTGTGTTATTTCCCTTGCTTGCTTGTGTGCTTGTTGTTGTTGCATCATATAGGTTGCTCACATAGTTACTTGTCTAGACAACCTACTTTGATGCACAGTTTAATTTGGTAAAGAAAAGTTAAAAATTGTTAGTTGCCTATTCACCCCCCTCTAGTCAACTATATCGATCCTTTCACCTTCAAGTGCTAACCTCCTCGGCAACGCCGCTGGAAAAGAGCTTGATGTCTACTACACAACCTTCTTCCTGTAGACGTTGTTGGGCCTCCAAGTGCAGAGGTTTGTAGGACAGTAGCAAATTTCCCTCAAGTGGATGACCTAAGGTTTATCAATCCATGAGAGGCGTAGGATGAAGATGGTCTCTCTCAAACAACCCTACAACCAAATAACAAAGAGTCTCTTATGTCCCCAACACACCCAATACAATTGTAAATTGTATAGGTGCACTAGTTCGGCGAAGAGATGGTGATACAAGTGCAATATGGATGGTAGATATAGGTTTTTGTAATCTGAAAATATAAAAACAACAAGGTAACTAATGATAAAGGTGAGTGAAAACGGTGTTGCAATGCGTTGAAACAAGGCCTATGGTTCATACTTTCACTAGTGCAAGTTCTCTCGACAATAACAACATAATCGGATCATATAACTATCCCTCAACATGCGACAAAGAGTCACTCCTAAGTCACTAATAGCCGAGAATAAACGAAGAGATTATTGTAGGGTACGAAACCACCTCAAAGTTATCCTTTCTGATCGATCTATTCAAGAGTCCGTAGTAAAATAACACGAAGCTATTTTTTCCGTTCAATCTATCCTAGAGTTCGTACTAGAATAACACCTTAAGACACAAATCAACCAAGACCCTAATGTCACCTAGATACTTTAATGTTACCTCAAGTATCAGTGGGTATGATTATACGATATGCATCACACAATCTCAGATTCATCTATTCAACCAACACAAAGAACTTCAAAGAGCGCCCCAAAGTTTCTACCGGAGAGTCAAGACGAAAACGTGTGCAAACCCCTATGCATAAGTTCACGAGGTCACGGAACTCACAAGTTGATCACCAAAACATACATCAAGTGGATCACGTGAATATCCCATTGTCACCACAAAGAAGCACATGCAAGACATACATCAAGTGTTCTCAAATCCTTAAAGACTCAATCCGAAAATATAACTTCAAAGGGAAAACTCAATTCATCACAAGAGAGTAGAGGGGGAGAAACATCATAAGATCCAACTATAATAGCAAAGCTCGCGATACATCAAGATCGTGCCGAATCAAGAACACGAGAGAGAGAGATCAAACACACAACTACTGGTACATACCCTCAGCCCCGAGGGTGAACTACTCCCTCCTCGTCATGGAGAGCGCCGGGATGATGAAGATGACCATCGGAGAGGGGTTCCCCCTCCGGCAGGGTGCCGGAACAAGTCTAGATTGGTTTTCGGTGGCTACATAGGCTTGCAGCGGTGGAACTCCTGATCTAGGTTTCTTTCTGGTAGTTTGGGTATATATAAGAGGTGTTGGAGTCGGGAACAAGTCAGGGGGGTCCCCGAGGTGGCCATGAGGTGGGGGGCACACCCTGGGTGTGCCCCCACCCTCGTGGTGGCCTCGGGACTCCTCTGGTCCATCTCCGGTACTATGTGGGCTTCTTCTGGTCCAAAAACAATCTCCATGAAATTTCAGGTCAATTGGACTCCGTTTGGTTTTCCTTTTGTGCAATACTCAAAAAACAAGGAAAAAACAGAAACTGGCACTGGGCTCTAGGTTAATAGGTTAGTCCCAAAAAACATATAAAATAGCATATAAATACATATAAAACATCCTAGATGGATAATATAATAGCATGGAACAATCAAAACTTATAGATACGTTGGAGACATATTAGCGGGGGACTGATGCGGACGAAGGTGGGTGGGGGCAGCAGCGAGCGGGATGAGCACGCGCACGAGGAACGGATCCCGCCACCGCCAGTCGTCGCCTGGCTTTGCCCGACATCGTTTGCTGGCGGCGACGAGGTGTGGCAACCGGCGAGGGGGGTTTTGCGGCGGTGGTCGGTGGGACGCCTGCCCGAGTCGCCTCACAGAGACGACGCGGGGGGGGGGGGCAAGGGGGTTCGGGAAAAGTTTTCTCAGAATACACTTCATTTAGCAAGCATGAAGGGGCTGCGAGCATGCCACTGGCGTTGGATCGATGGTCATGCCTCAGCGGCCCCTTCTTACTCGAGCTCCAGATCCATGGCACCAACAGCGAGGTAAGCAACGACACCTCCTCTTCCATCATTTTTTCACCATCTCCAATTGAAGAGCTTTATTAGATTTGCTTGGGTTTGTATGAAAGGTTGACTAAAATTTTGAAGAATGTCCCATATACTTTAGTGCTTATATATGCTTGTCTTAAATTCTTATGGCTTGATTTCTGCCCATAGGAATTTGAGTATTGGCTTTGTTGTCTCTTAAAATGGATAATGGATAATACACATTTGGTGACTAAGCTTGGCGACTAAACTTGGCGACAAGCTCGCCGTCTCTATTCTCGTGCACTTCTTACTGCATGTATCCCCATCTCTATTCTTAGGAGACATGCTGAAGAGTGTCTTCCTCTCGTTGCTTCGCAGGGCATGTCAAGAATTGGCAGCCAAGGATCTCCATGGAACTGAGTGGCATTTCTTGGTGATATTACAATTTGAGCATTCGGTTTAAAGCCCCTTTATTTTTAGTCGTTGTGTTTTTATTGTTTTAGTGTAGCACTTCATGTCACAACTGAATATTGAATTCATTACTTCATGAGTATGTGTGGCCTTTCTCTCTCTGTGTGATTCTATATCATGCCTTCCAGTGTTTTGTGTTTTAGATGCCCTAATCTCCTTGTATTTGAATGTCATTTATTTAGCTATTTTGAAATTTATAGTGCAACTTCTTACTTAAATGCCATGTCCACGTGTTACCAAAGATAGAAAGAAGAAATTAGAATGGGCGGCTGCCAACCTGGCACTGCCTAGCTTCCTCTCAGGGGGTGAAATCACTGTTCTGACCTTGTCAATGTTTATAGTCACAAACTGAACTCGACGTGAAAGTATTTCATGATTTGACCCTTTTAAAAACGCCAGAGCCCGCGGCGTTTCCACCCAACATAGAAACACCGAGCAAGCTAGCGTTCCCTATCAACACGGAAATGCCGAGGCAGCTAGCGTTTCTGCCCTGGCCCACAGTCAGTCTGAACCCGCTGTTTTCGCCGACGTGGCACGCGTGAAACGCCAAGGTCCTTGGCATTTCTGAACTGGATTAAGTAACGCGCGCGGGCCGCGGGGGCCTAACCCAGCCCACTCATAGTCCCAGCACCGGTCGGGCAGTTCTTCCAGGACGAACTGGTGGCCGCCCCTCCCTCTTCTTCACCAAATCTCCCCCAGATCTGCTATTTTGATCATTAAAACGAGTAGATCGGAGCATCCCCGAGTTGCTTGAGGTATTCTCTTCCCAATCCTCCATTTATTTTCAGTCAAGATTGGCTATTGTAGATGCATTTTTCAAACATGGTGGAACCCTAAGATGAGTTATTAGTGATTTGTTTGATGAATATTTTGGGTACATTATGTTTAGAAAGAAGACATATACTCCTTGTGTTGAAGTATTCTTAGTTAACTTGTTTAGTATTGGATTTAGAGAGAGACCATTTTTTGGATTAGGTTGAACCTATTATTTGTTAATAATTAGTTGTGATAGATTCTTTAGGATAAAATAGGTTGAAAAGAATTGGTGTTGGCAATGTCGTTCGTGATTTGTATCTTTGGGATAATTTGTAGTAGTTCTCACACGATTTTGTATATGATGCGGTCATAATTTTAAGCATATATCATAACAAATCCATTGACCTTATTTTGTAGGATGTTTGAGCCGGATAAATATCCCGGCCTTGATGATTATTACGAGGAGAAGCATCGTGATGTGCTAGTGGAAAGAGGGGAGGTAATTATGTATCTACATTGTTGATTCTCATATTGTGAGTAGTTTAGAGAAGTATATAAATTGTGCGTGTGTTATTTGTAGGTTCCTCCAGTACTTCGTTTGAGAGGCCACAACCCACGTGAGTCCTTGAGGTATGACCGTCGCTACGAGCCTTATTTTAGAAGAATGGATCTTCTCTAGTTTGTGCTCAAGGCACACCACCATGGCTGAACTCGACGGCCATTACCGCCCTTACGGACCGTTGGAGGCCGGAGATGCACTCTTTTCACCTTGCTCTTGGTGAGGTGACCGTCACTTTGGAGGATATTGCGATGATCTCCGGTCTTCCGATCGAGGGCAAGGCTCTTACCGGGAAGGTGAGGTCTGAGGGGTGGCGACAAAAGGTTGCAGGTTTGGTTGGTATTGAACCTCCCCCGTGGATTCATGAAACAAAGAAGGGTCCTAGGCCATCTGGTGTTTTCTTCTCATGGCTACAAGAACATTTTTACGAGTGCCCAGAGAATGCCAGTCCGGCTATTGTGGAGAGGTACGCCAGGGCTTACTTATGGAATCTTTTGACCCAAGTGGTGTTTCCTGACGGCACGGGAGACACAGCCTCGTGGATGTTCTTGGACCCTCTTCATAACTGGGATGTTAAGTGGAGTTGGGGGTCGGCGGCACTAGCCTTCTTGTACCGTCAGGTAATGATAATTTGATGCATTCTCATTATATGAAAGAGATTTTTGCATGTGATTGTTTAATGTGTGTACAAATGTGCAGTTGGACGGAGCATGTATGAGGAGTAAGCTGAAATCTTGTCTTGGTGGTTTTGTTTGGGCCCTACAAATTTGGATGTGGGAGCGTATTCCTGTGGGCCGTAACTTCACCATTGCTCCGGAAGAACCTTGGGAGTGGCCTTTTGACGGGGATGAGGAGCGATATCCCACTATCGCATACACGTGGGCTAATGTCCAAGTGTCGAGTATCGCCGCCATGGGGCGGTACAAGGCATACATAAGCGAGCTTGACATGCTTACTTACAACCAGGTAATTATCAAATCCCTTGCCATCATTACATATTTTTTTTGTTGTGCATGAGCTAGTGACATGTTGTGATGTAGGTTAATTGGAGGCCGTACATGGTACTTAGGCAGTTCCCTTTGAGCAATATGTGCCTTCGTGACCAACATCTTTGGTGTGTGCGTTGCCCCATGATATGCTTTTTTGCGGTGGAGTGGCATCTTCCACATCGTGTTTTGAAGCAATTTGGAGTACAACAACGCACACCGCCGGAGTATGTTGAGACAAGTGTGGTGCTACATAGGTGAGAGTTTCTTGTACCATATGTTGATCAATGTGTAATCACGTAAAAATGAAAATGATGCCGATACTTCTCATGCTTTGTAGGACGAGCCGGCAACACAACAAGAATGTCATTAATTGGGAGGATCACCATCTTATGTGGGTAGACATGTGGAATGCTCAGAGGAATGCCCGAGTTGAAGATGATCACACACCTGACAACGACGAGGGGGCATATTTAAGGCATTTGGAGTGGCTTCACAAAGAGTACAGAGTTATCCTTAAGGGTGCTTGGACTCGTGCCGATGTTTGGAAGTAATGCCAAGTGAGGCTGCTGATGGTGCATTCAACAACTCTATTAGGGAGACCATTGGAGCGCACCTAGATTATGGCCCTCTGCATGACCGAGTGGTATGTCTTTTTGTCTCTTTTTTGAACATGTGTCATTTCTTCATGAGTGGTGTGTCACTTAAGTTTTATTCAGGGCATGGAGCTATGGAGATGTATCAATGATAGTAATGTGGTGCTTGGCCGCGCACCTGGTAGAGAAACAGACGTTCTCGTTAGGAGTACTCTACAGGTTAGAGGCCCTCTTAATATGAACATGTGTCATGTGAACTATTTTTGCATATTTACATGTCAATGTCTTTGCCTCTGCAGAAGGTTGTGAATCGTTGCCGAACACTAGCCGCTTTACTTTCTTGCCATGGCGGTTCATCCACGAATGTGCGTGCACGTGCTCAGCATAGAATGGATGTGTTGTCTTCCGCTCGTCCATCTTCGAGCCAAGCACGTGCTTCTTCCGCTCGTCCATCTTCCAGCCAAGCAGGTGCTTCTTCGAGCCGAGCACGGATTGATGAACAGGAAGATGAAGAGGAGGAGACAGACTATGATGCGGATCCGGACTATGTGGAGCTTGGGGCTTCGTAGATGGAAGATGCTCCACCGCCAACTCAACCTTCTCAGCCTTCTGAAGAAGCACGCCGAGTTAGCTCAAGAACCATCCGACGTCCTGGATGGCAGAACACTCCAGAGGGCTGCGTCAACAGGGGGAAGATGGCTGCAAAAAGAGGCAAGAAGTGAAGTGATGACTAATGCGAACTTGTTAGTTCTATATGTGGTGAACTAGAAATGTAGTTAGTGTTTCAGATGGAGCAAATTTGTTAGTTCTATATCTGATGAACTTGTTATGTTTTATGTCTGATGGACTTGTTAGTTCTATGTTAGCAAGACTTGGTAATTATTATGTAAGCTGGATCATGTTAAGTTCGTTGTCGAAAATATGTCTCATTGCTATACTGTTGCTGTACCTGGCATTATATTGTGAAAACTGTTGTTGTACCTTTGCTACCTGTGATGGAATGGATATGGGCAGCAGGGTTTGCTGTGATTTGCATAACAGGGCAGAAACGCCAAGGACATTGGCGTTTATATGTGGCTCGGAAACGCCGCGAGTGGTTGGCGTTTCAGGTGTGAGCGGCAACGTTTCGTGTACGTGTCCCAGCCAGCCTCTGTCTTAAAGAAACACCAAGCCACGTAGAGCGTTTCATTGTAGGGTGGAAACGCCATGGACTTTGGCGTTTCTAGGGTACAACGCAATGTTTCTTGGAGAGGTTCCAGGTAGCCTCTATCTTAAAGGAACGCCAAGGTAGGTCTAACGTATCTGGAATATGAATATCCACAGCCTTCAATATGCCTCGGTGCCGATCGGATATGATGCATACCTCCCTATTCGGAGGAATGATCGTGCTCCTAACAAGTCTCATGAACCATTCCCAGTTGTCTTGGTTCTCCACGTAGACGAAAGCAAATGCCACAGGCAACACCTGATCGTTAGCATCATGTGACATTGCTATCATGAGTGTGCCCTTGTATTTCCCTGTCAAGAATGTCCCATCTATAGACAGAATCGGTCGATAATGCTCAAAAGCTGCAATGCATGGGCCAAACGTCCAAAAGGCATGTCAGGACACTCCTTCAATATCTTGGACATAGTGGTACATTCCTGGGTTTCTATACGACGTCGCTCCCAGCAACCTGGGTAGCATGTTGTAAGCCCCTTCTCATCCACCGTACAACATTCCGAGAGCGACTTGCTTGGCCTTCCACGTCTTCCCGTACTTGACCTTATATCCGAAGTTATCTTAAATCCAACTCATCAACAACTTCACTTTAATGGTTGGATCCTCGGCTATATGTTTCTGGTATTTATAACCAATGAATTCCGAGGTTAGTTAACGGTGTGTCTTCCGTGCTTCTACGGCTGGCGGTGTGTATTGGTGAGTGGCTTTGCAACTAGTTATCTTCCACCAACCATCTTTCGTGAGTCTTCCATTGACTTTTCATTTGCATCTTTCTACCTCACATTTCACGGTGTATCGCTTGTTGCAGTCCGAGTGAACAACTATGAAAGGCCTGTGGTGTTTGGCAGCATACTCACACAACCACATCCTGAATTCTAGCATGTGCTCGA
Organism: Triticum aestivum; assembly: GCF_018294505.1. Lineage (NCBI taxonomy): Eukaryota > Viridiplantae > Streptophyta > Magnoliopsida > Poales > Poaceae > Triticum > Triticum aestivum. Next base: position 323,269,008 of record NC_057803.1, on the reverse strand, counting down.
ACATCAAACCTTTCCTCACGTACGACATGAAATCGCGTCGGGTGTACTACTTAGGAACTGTCTAGCCTCAATTGTCTTGCTCATGCCACTGTCGACTATAGCCTTATCTGCAAGGCTAACATCACAAAACAAGGGAACTTTGTGATCCCTACCGGTAATTTTTGTGTACCACTTTGCTTCTTTCTCAGTCAAGCCATCCTCGTCCAACTCATTCACCGAGCCTTCATCATCCGAGTCATCCACACAAGCACGCTGATAGATAATGTCAGGATCCATGTCCTGATGCCTTACTTTAGCCTCTACGTCACCAACAATGTTGTGGTGCCTCTCATACTCTTCGTCGGAGTCATCGCCATCATATTTCAACGGTGCACTACCTCCGAACTCATATTGGGGATACTCATTGGCTTCCACTTCAACTTTATGCTCAACAATAGGTGGCACACTACTAACCGGGCTCACATCATCTACTAAGGTTTGATTTAAGTCAACATGAAAGAAAGGAGCCTTGACCACGTTACTTGCAAAGACTTCGAGTGACTTGACTGCCGAGGATGCAACAACCTCCTTATATGCAACCCAATGCAAATTGGACTTGATAGGCATTGTCTTCATTCGACACTTGTATGCCGACCCAACATCATATCCTCCTACTAATTCAACTTGGTCACTTGCATCCACCCACTTTAATCTTATCCGTGTTTCTTCCACAACCTCTTCATAACTAGGAGTCTCAAAAAATATCAACACTTCCTCATACTTGTCAACAATATCCACATTCATGAATGCCTCTTTGTCAACACAATGAATATTCACAATCTTGTCCATCTAAAAAAATGGTAACATAAGTATAAGAAATGTACAATGCTAAATATACCACATTGCTAACAAAACCCCTAACCCTAACCCTAAATCTTAACATTAGCCATAACTCTAACCCTAAATCTTAACATTAGCCATAACCCACAATAAGGTATGCTCAACAACATCACAATGCAACACTATTGGAACAACAATACTCAAAACATCACATTATAGATAAATGTTCAATACTAGGGTTAGGATGAATAAGAACAAATCAATCCAAATGGACAAATCCAACCAATAAAAATTTGTGAGATGAAGGAGGTTACCTCAACGAACGGAAATGACACCGGATCCACGGACCAACTCAATCGATTTGCAAGGATTTGAGAGGGGCTAAGTGAGGGACACAAAGGGGGAAAATGGCAAGATCTCGGGATAGGCCAATGGGGAGAAGAGAGTGAAAGGTGAGTGGTGGGTGAAAGCCCCACGACCACCTAAAATATCTGCACCAGAAACGCCAAGGACAGTGGCGTTTCTAGAAACGCTAGCTTGCTCGACGTTTCCACCACGCCACGTCAGTACGCAACGCGTCCTCGGCCTGGCAGTGGGCCAGGTCAGGAACGCTAGCTTGCTCGGCGTTTCTGTGTTGGGTGGAAACGCCGCGGTCCCTGGCGTTTCTAAAAGGGTCAAAACGTGAAATACTTTCACATCGGGTTCAGTTTGTGAGAATAAACTCTGATAAGGTCAGAACAGTGATTTCGTCCCCTCTCAGGAGGGACGAGACTTGCCTGCTCCCTTCCCGTGTGCCCATCCGTGCTCCCGCATACGTGGCTTGATTTGATTGGAACAAAATAAGACCCGACCCCATTCCCTTAAAGTCAGGGGGAAGATGATTAGATTATAAAGGAAAAAGAGAAAAAGACAGCCGTAGGATGAAGTGGGAGCACGGATGAGAGCATGAGGAGGGAGCAGCCAAGCCGGATCCTCTCAAGAGGCGCCACAAGGTGGCGGCCCAACCCCTAATAAAAAGAAAGGTGTGCTATAGAAGGAAAGACCTAGGAAAAGCTATGACATCTATATCTATACCAATATAAAAAGACCCAAATAAATAAATCCAATTAATCTCAGCCATCAAATCATGTCAGTCCAACGATCTAGACTGCTTCAATGTCGAGCGTCCAACACATTTAGCGTGCAATTAATTTCATGCCAAAAATAATGCTAATCACATAATAACACGCAAATAATATATTCTACTTAATATCTGCATGCACTTAATATATTTTCAAATTAACGTGCATTGCACGTACACATTGACTAATTTTCTTAAATTGCTAAGAAAAATACACTTTCTCCTCTCTTCCCTCACCCATACACTACCTCTCTCGGAAATTGCTAAGAAAAATACACTTCCTCCTCTCTTCCCTCACCCATACACTACCTCTCTGGGGTTCGTGTGGCCTCTCACCCTCCACTCAAAACCAGAGGGAGGGCAGAGAAGACTACCAAAGGACTCCATGGCCACCATGGACGTCCTCTCCGCCAAGTTCCTCCGCTCCTGCCTCCACCCGCACGCCCCCTTTCTTCCCTGCCCATCCCTCCCGTCCCGACGCTACCGCCAGCCCTTCTCAATCTACTGCCGCCTCAGCACCTCCTCCCCCTCGTCCTCCTCCGCCGCCACCACATCCGAGGGGGACGCAAACCAGGACCTTTCCGCCCTCCTCTCCGATGAATCCACCACCGCCGCGCCCGGCGCCGGTTCCAGGACGAAGCGGCCGAACAGCGGCGCGTCGAGCATCCCGTCCGGGGTGCGGCTGGAGAACATCTCCAAGTCTTACAAGGGAGTGACAGTCCTGAAGGACGTATCCTGGGAAGTGCAGCGTGGGGAGAAGGTGGGGCTCGTTGGCGTCAACGGCGCCGGCAAGACCACGCAACTCCGCATCATCGCCGGTCTCGAAGAGCCCGACGGCGGCAACGTCGTCAAGGCCAAGGAGAACATGAAGATCGCCTTCCTCAGCCAGGAGTTCGAAGTCTGCGCCTCCCGGACCGTCAGGGAGGAGTTTCTCAGCGCCTTCCAGGAGGAGATGGGCGTCAAGACCCGCCTCGACCAGGTGCAGGCGGCGCTTGAGCGAGCAACCGAGGACATGGACCTCATGGGGAGGCTCCTCGACGAGCTCGACCTGCTGCAGCGGCAATCGCAGGACGTCGACCTGGGCATGGTGGATGTCAAGATTCAGAAGCTCATGCCCGAGCTCGGGTTTGTGCCGGAGGACGCTGACCGCCTTGTCGCATCCTTCAGCGGAGGCTGGAAGATGAGGATGTCGCTTGGCAAGATACTTCTTCAGGTATAGATAAAAAAACGAGCTTTACATGCAGGAAGGGACGCGACAATGGTAGATAAATTATGCTTTTCGTGTGAACTACTAACTGAGAGAAAATTGAATGTCATTGCAGTGAAATTGGCGGTCAATTTCAGTTACCTTACCACGTGTGAAGTTCCATTTCGTGTGTATTAATATGGTAATATTCTTTATGTGTAGGATCCTGATTTGCTTCTACTTGACGAGCCCACAAATCATGTCGATTTGGATACCATTGAGTGGCTGGAGAGCTACCTTAAGATCCAGGATGTACCAATGGTCATCATATCTCATGACAGGGCTTTCCTTGATCAGTGTTGTACAAAGATAGTGGAGACTGAATTTGGGGTGTCGAAAATGTACAAGGGTAACTATTCTGAATATGTTCTAGCAAAGGCGATTTGGGTGGAAACTCAACGTGCTGCATGGGAGAAGCAGCAGAAGGAGATTGAACATACAAGGGAACTGATAAGTCGGCTTGGGGCTGGAGCTAGCTCGGGGCGTGCTTCAAGTGAGCAAAAGGTAACTACCAGAATTGCATGGTTACTGCTTGCGTCAAACCAATGCAGTTCGTTGTCGTATTTTCATCCACAGTTTGTGTAATCTTCATTTGCTTCCTTTTCTTGTGATTGCTAATTTCGTCCTTTTTGAAACACTAGAAATTGGAAAAGCTTGAGAAAGAAGGGTTGATTGAGAAACCTTTCCAAAGGAAGCAGTTAAAGATCAGGTTTCCTGAACGTGGGAGAAGCGGTAGAACTGTGTTAGCAATAAATAATCTCAAGTTTGGGTTTGGGGATAAGGTCAGCATTGTTCTATATCTCTATACCAAACTCTTTTGAGCTTTTTCTCTTTCGGTTAACAACGTGTGTTGTTGTGTACCTGTAACAAATTGTAATATATTCTTATTGTTCCAATATTGTGTCCAGATATTGTTCAACAATGCTAATCTAATAGTTGAGAGAGGCGAAAAGATAGCCATTATTGGCCCCAATGGATGTGGTAAGAGCACATTACTGAAACTTGCTTTGGGAACGGAGAAGCCACAAGAAGGTGAAGTCATTCTTGGGGAGCATAATGTCCTGCCTAACTACTTCGAGCAGAATCAGGTAGACCACAATTTCCAGATAGATATTTTCTACTCCCTCTGTAAAGAAATATAAGAGCGTTTAGATCACTAACATAGTGGTCTTCACTAACATAGTGATCTAAGCGCTCTTATATTTCTTTACGGAGGGAGTACTTTATTATGATTTTGTAGTATCTTGTACTCCCTCTGTTCACTTTTGTAAGTCGTTTAAGACAGCTGAAATCGAACTGTTTTAGGTGCTGTCTTAAATGTCTAAGAAATGAGATGACATGCATATCAAATCCTATGAGTAGGAATAGGAAAGGAGATGTCCTTTGTTTCACATCATAGGATTTTTTCCATTGAGTCTAGGCTAATGTTTATTTTCCTATGAAATGTGGAGGATAGAAAGAATTCCTCCATAGGAATAGGATTCCATTCCTACGAACCAAAGGGCTCTATAGGAATTTTTCCTATAAAAATCCTACCCTATGAAATTTCTACAAAATTCCTCCAAACCAAAGGAGGCCTAAAGGGTGTTACAAAAGTGAACGGAGGGAGTATTATTTTTCTTTGGGATGATCGTATGGTTGCTAAGTTGCTAAGTTTATTCAGTTAAACTCTAGCTAGGCACTTGTTCTCAATGCTACCGAATAAACTCCAAAATCCCATTAGTCCTAATTATTTGGGAATAATCACCAATATTTTCACTCCACTGAGATTTATGGGATAGATTCTTTTACCAGGCAGAAGCTCTTGATTTAGAGAAGACTGTACTGGACACTGTAGCTGAAGCTGCAGAGGATTGGAAAATTGATGATATCAAAGGTCTCCTTGGTCGTTGTAACTTTAGGGATGACATGCTGAATAGAAAGGTTCGGTTTCTAAGTGGTGGAGAGAAGGTAATGTGCATTTTCATTTTAGTTTGATCGTCATACAGATACAGGATACATCAGTGTTCCTGATTTGTGTACATCTACTCATTTCTTCATATAATTTTTTGGTTAGGCGAGGCTTTCCTTTTGCAAGTTCATGGTGACTCCGTCTACTTTACTAATCTTGGATGAACCGACAAATCACCTCGATATTCCATCAAAGGAAATGCTTGAGGTTTGATGCAGTTTCACCCTTTACAGAACTTTATCATTTTGTTTTATTATTATCAGTTCCTTGAATTTCCGTTGGTATTCCTGGTGCATGCAGTTCTAATAGATGCTTCTGCATACATGACAGGAGGCAATATCAGAATACACGGGCACTGTAATTACAGTTTCTCATGATCGGTATTTTGTAAAACAAATAGTTAACAGAGTCATTGAAGTGAAAGATCAAACTATCCAGGACTATCAAGGAGATTACAATGTAAGTTCTCCTATGATCTTAACAAATTGTACTGTCTTACAAATATACTTGTTTCATATTTGTGATTATATTGGGACTGAAATATGTTGAATTAGTTCCTGCTTATACACTTTCACATATAATACAACATTGTACTCTTTACAAACGCATAATTAAGTGCTTCTCCGTTTGTACAAAACTATTAGCTGTCACCTGTCGGCAGTATAAAATAGTCCGTCAGCAAATCTAGCATTGGTCGTTGTAAACCAAGATATAATTATAGATCATGACACAACATTAGGGCGACAATTGCATGTAACGTAAGATAATCAATCAAAAATTCGCTCTTTGAATATGGAATGGAACTTATGGGCAACTAATTTGAATTGCTCATGACGGATACTGAGTGATAAAATTAGCAATAAGCCTTCGCCTTTTGAATACGACATGAACCTTTTGGGCAACAAACTTGTATTGCTCATGACTGTCGGAAATCGGGGCTCCCCGGACCCAAAGAAAGGTTCGAACTCTGTGGTGTGCACGAAGAACTTTGCTACACCTCTGCTTGCCGCTCGCGGTCTCACAACTATGCTTCGCCGGGCTCGAGAGAGAAGGGAAGGAATCAGACATGGTGGTTTTCCCAGGTTCGGCCTACTTTGCGGTGTAAAACTCTACTCCTGCCTTGTGGTGGATTCCCTTGCGAGGAGGGTGAGTATGAACTGCCTTGTGATAAGGGTAAAATATTAGAGGCTCAGGGTTCGACCCGGTCCGGCCCCTCTACGGTGGAGACTAACCTATAGTGGCATTGGTCCTCTTCCCTCATAGCTTAGGCGGGAAGGGATACCACAGTGGCCAATTTTAAAGGGGGACAGGGGTACACCCTATCCTGACTAAAGGTGGTCTTCGCTTGCAAAGTTTCTAGTCGTGACATAGTGGTGGGCTCTGTGATGACTTCCGTCCCGCCGAGCCAGCGGTCTGGGTCTTGTAGCACTGGAATGTAAATCTTTGGGGAATTCCTTGAGAACCAGCGTACGTCCTTGCCTCCTTAGCACCAAAGAGGAAACTGTCCTCTCTTGCGCCCGCTGGCGCCGTCCTGGTCTTGGTCGTCATGGCTCACATCATCGCGCGTCTCGCGAGGTGGGTGCAAGACTAGAGCGGGAGGCCGCTCCTCGGGAGTCCTTAATGTCGTTCGGCTCGCGAGGCGGGGGCCCTCGCGAGGGTCTTGCTCGTGAAGTCCCAGCGTTGGGCCACGCCGGGCCGTTGGTGGAGCCACGCGCTGGGCCGTAGGCAGACGGGTCTAGGTACCCCCGTTCCCAGAACCCCGACAATAGCCCCCGACCCACAGTGCGCTCGACTTGGCTTCAAGGCGAAGACAGCGAGGGGAGGACGAAGCGATGCAAGCCCTAACTGTCCGCGGGCCAGGCTTGACGCGTGGCGCACAACGGGACGCAACCGCCTCCACTTTCCCACGTCGCCTCGGCAACTGCCCAGGCTGACAAAAAGCCTGGCACACGCGGCGGGGCCATCATTGCCCTGAATGTGAAGGGACGCCGATTGGCCTTCTTTGATCGCCCATAAGAGGACGAAGGGCCAGAGCCCCCAACCCATCTCCGTCTTCTTGTCCGTCGCCTCCAACCCTTGTCGCAGCAGCCATGGCGCCCGTGAGAATGTTCATCGCCGCCGAGAAAGGCAAGGCACCACCGGAAGAGCCGGAGCTGCTGTCGCCCCCGCAAGTTCGCCGCAACGCCCATGGCGGCTCCTCAGGGGTGCGGGCGCGCTCCACTAGGGGTCCGCGCCGGCTCCGTCAGCCGTGGGAAGAACCCCACTCGCGGAAGTGGCCGTGGAAGTCGTGGCGGTCGTGGC
>NC_057803.1:323079441-323261307 GCF_018294505.1 Triticum aestivum | reverse complement strand
TGGCCACCTCGACCGCGGGCTCATTCGGCCGACATGGCCCGTGAGTTCGTAGTGTGGATGGAGAGTCGCCCCGCACTTGGATCCAACTCATGCGCTCCTTTGCGGAGGAGCTACCGGCGCCGTCGGGCTGTGGCTGCAGCCTGAGGGTTGCTGCAATAGGTCCTCGTGGGCGGAGGTGGAGGTCACCCCCTCGAGCTACATGTACCTGACCCGAGGGTGGCAGTCGTTTGCCCGCGCCCGCGGCCTGAAGGGGAGGCACTGTCGGATTCAGGGCTTCGCAGACCTAAGAAGGTTTGAACTCAGGGGCGTGTGCGAAGATCTCAACCGGTCCAAGCCTCGAGCTCATCACCCCACAGCCTAGCCTGCTCGAGTTCTGCGAGCGGGGAAGAAGATGAACACAACAGTTTACCCAGGTTTGGGCCACCTTGCGGTGTAAAACCCTACTCCTGCTTTGTGGTGGATTGGCCTCTGGAGGAGGTTGAGGATGAACTAATACAGTGGATGAGCAGCCTTGCGAGGGCTCAGGTAGTGAGGGTGGAATAGATCCGATCTCGAAGCCGTCCTTCTCTACAGTGGAGACTAGCCTATATTTATAGTGGCCTTGGTCCTCTTCCCTCATATCTTAGGCGGGAAGGGATCACAACGGCCAATTTGAAAGGGGACAAGAGGTACATCTAATCCTGACGAAAGGTGGCTTCTGGTCGTGACGCAGAGGTGGGCTCGGTGATGACATCCGTCCTGCCAAGCTCGTGGTCTTGGTCTTGTTGCACCGGAATGAAAACCTTTGGGAGATTCTTTGGGAACCCGCGTACGTTCTTGCCACCTTAGCACCAAAGAGGAAACTGTCCTTTGCGTCCGCTGATGCCTGCCTGGCCTTGGTCGTCATGGCTTACATCATGGAGAGCCTCGTGAGGCTGGATACCTGCATAGAAATCTCCGTTCCTCGGGAGGCAGATTCGTAGAGCTGCCCCTCGGAAGGTCTTGGCGTCGTCCGCCTCGCGAGGCCGGGGGCCCCTCATGAGGGTCTTGCCCTGGGGGGTCTTGTAGCTGGGCTGTACCAGGACGTCGAGGGAACCACGCCATGGGCCACGGGCAGATAGATCTGGGTACCCCCTGTTAGAGTTATATTAGTGATGACTTTTGATCTTTTGCATTCTAGCCTTTTGGCATCCTCATGTACTTGTATATATGTTGCCTTTGGCCTCCTAATAATATTAAGTTGCTTTCGTAACATGGTATTAGAGCTTTAGGTATTTTTTTTGCACGTCGCAACTCGTGCTACTCCCAATCCAATCTCCTGCACGACCGCCTTTGCTCTCTTTCCTGCCGGCCGTGATTTTGCTTTTGCATACGTCCATCTCCAGCTACACGTGCTTGACGTCCAATTAGCTGATCCATCGCTATGTTGGATCCTATCAGAGTGTGTCCCGATCGATCGAGCCGTTGGCCGCTTGTATTCCTCCAAGGTCGCTGCCGGCCGTTTGTCTTCCTCCACGGTTGCCTGCCGCCGGCCTCGTCCGCACCCCTGCTGCCTTCCGCGGCGCCGTCGGCCATCGGCCTCGCCCGCGCCGCTGCTGCCTTCTGCTGCTGTCCGCGAGTGGTCGCACATGCGTTCATAGCTGCTGCCGTTTCGTGTCCGGGCATCCATCCACTCCAGATCGAGAGCTCTCCAGATCAAGCAGAGGCAGCAGCTATCGGAGGTCAACTGCTTCGCCTTGGCTGTTCGTCTGGTGGATTGAATCGAGTCGCCATAGTTGGTCTGCTTCGTTTTTGGCCTGGGGTGCTGCCTTTGGGACTCGGCTGTTGGCATGAGGCTTGATTCTTCGGCTATTGCCTGATCTTTCCGTTGTTGTCACCAAAAAATGGAAGAAAACGAAACTGGCATGATGTTTCGGTCAGGCCTGCGTCTTCGTCGCCATCCACAGACTTTCGAAGGTGTTCCCTATATTGATCCAGTCTCGCACATGCACCATCGCTCGGTGCTTGGTGCATGTCCGTCTGCGATGTTGTCCCCTTCAGAGTTTTCAACAGGCTGTGTTGGTCGCTATACGTCGACTCCTCTTGCAGCTTCCGTGCACGGCAGTGGCCGCTCTACGTCGACTCTTCCCACGACTTCTGCACCTGGTGATTGTCGTTCTACGTCGACTCCTCTCGCGGCTTCCGCGTTTGGCGATGACCGCTCTACGTCGACACCCTCAGTGGCTTTCTCATGCGGCTCTACGTTGACTCGCTACTCCCGGTCGACTCTGCACGCAGCTTCCACGGTCGGAGGCGACTGCTCATCATCGGCAGGTGTTTCTACCTCGACCTCTTCGGCCGTGTCCCTGTCTGTGCATGAGATTGCACAGCTAAAATGCATGCTTGATGCTTGGGATTCTTCACCGACGGTTTTTATAGGTTCTGTGGCTAACTCTTCTGACACTGAGAAACCACCTTCCACTCATTCAGGTACATCCCCATGGATTCTTGATACTCGAGCATCTTTTCATATGACTTATGATTTTTCCACTTTGACCTCTGTTCAACCTGTGGAGTCTCATGTTCGTGTTCTTACAGCTAATGGCACTCCCCCCCTCTAGCTAGTCGAGGCACTCTTAGCACTTCTTCATTTCATGTTCCCTCCGTCGCTTATGTTCCTCGACTTACCATGCAGCTCATATCTGGTGGTCAGATTGTTGACTCTAGTTGTAGGATCATTCTCGACTTTGATTCATGTTCTATTCAGGATCGTCGCACGGGCGCTCTGCTTGGTGCTGGCCCTCGACGCTCTGATGGTCTCTGGGAGCTTGACTGGCTTTGTCTTCCCTCCGCTGCCACCGCCGCCAGTCTCGCACCCCCTATAGCTGCATCTACCAGCTCTTTTCAGCAGTGGCATCATCGTCTTGGTCATTTATGTGGTTCCCGTCTCTCATCTTTGGTTCATCGCGGTGTTCTAGGGTCTGTCTCTGGTAACGCTTCGTTGGATTGTCTGGGTTGTCGGCTTGGTAAGCAGATTCAGCTACCCTACCCTCACAGTGAGTCGGTGTCCGAGCGTCCTTTTGATCTCATTCACTCTGATGTTTGGGGTCCGGCTCCCTTCGCTTCGAAAGGGGGTCATCGCTATTATATTATCTTTATAGATGATTTTTCTCGGTACACTTGGATCTATTTCATGTCTTCTCGTAGTGAGGTCTTACCTATATACAAAAAATTTGCCGCCATGATTCATACCCAGTTTTCCACTCCTACTCATGTTTTTTGCGCAGATTCAGCTGGTGAGTATATCTTCCATGCACTGCGAGGATTTTTTGTTGAGCAGGGTACTCTTACTCAGTTCTCTTGCCCTGGTGCTCATGCTCAGAATGGTGTGGCTGAGCGCAAGCATCGTCACCTTCTTGAGACGGAGCGTGCAATGATGATTGCTGCCTCTCTTCCGCCTCACTTCTGGGCTGAGGCTGTTACCACTTCCACCTATCTCATCAACATTCAACCTTCTGCTGCTCTACAGAGTGGCATTCTTCTCGAGCATCTTTTTGGTCGTTCTCCTGATTATTCGGCTCTTCGTTTGTTTGGTTGCGTTTGCTATGTTTTGCTTGCCCCTTGTGAATGCATCAAATTGACCGCTCAGTCTGTTGAGTGTGTCTTTCTTGGATACAGTGATGAGCATAAGGGCTATCAGTGTTGGGATCCTGTCGGTCGCCGGATGCGTATTTCTCGGGATGTGACCTTTGATGAATCTCGTCTCTTCTACCCATGTCCATGCTCGGCTTTTTCTACGAAGGACATCTCTTTTCTTACATTTCTAGATACACCACCCTTTGTGCCCAGTATTCCTACTCCTCGTCCTGCTGTTGCAGATCCGACCCTGTCCTCTCCTACGTTTTCTTCTCCCTCATCGCATGACTCTCCGCCTTCATCGTCGATACCTTCCCCTTCTCCACCTTCATCACCGATACCTTCCCCTTCTCCACCTTCACCGCCGATACATTCCCCTTCTCCATCTTCATCACCGATACATTCCCCGTCTCCACCTTCAGTAATTCCACCTCTTCCCTCATTTCCTTTCCATTATACTTGTCGTTCACGTGTTGTGGATAAGTCTACAGATCTGCCCTCTACTTCTGATGTGTTGTCTTCCTCCTCTCACCCGACTTATGGTCTTTGTTCTCGGCCTTATCTGCCCCCTGACCGTTATTCTCCTTCTCACTATGGTCTTTTCACCGTTCTTGAGCTGACTTCTTATCAAGATGCTATTGCTCATCCTGAATGGCAGTTTGCGATGGCAGAGGAGATTGCTGCCCTTGAGCGCAATGGCACGTGGGACCTGGTTTCTCTTCCTCCCCGTGTTCGTCCCATCACTTGTAAGTGGGTCTATAAGATTAAGGCTTGTTCTGATGGTTCTCTTGAGCGTTATAAAGCTCGTCTTGTGGCTCGTGGCTTTCAGCAGGGGCATGGTCGTGATTACGATGAGACTTTTGCTCCCGTGGCCCATATGACTACTGTCCGCACACTTCTTGCCGTGGCCTCTGTTCGCCACTAGTCTGTGTCTCAGCTTGATGTTAAGAATGCTTTTCTTAATGATGAGTTGCGTGAGGAAGTTTATATGCAGCCATCACCTGGGCATTCAGTTCCTGATGGCATGGTTTGCCGTCTTCGTCGCTCTCTATATGGCCTTAAGCAAGCCCCCCGTGCTTGGTTTGAGCGTTTTGCCTCTGTGGTCACCGCAGCTGGTTTTTCGCCTAGCGCTCATGATCCAGCGCTGTTTGTCCATCTTTCTGCTCGTGGTCGCACTCTTCTTCTTCTTCTATATGTTGATGACATGATCATCACTGGCGATGATTCTGAGTACATTGCCTTTGTTAAGGCCCGTCTTAGTGAGCAGTTTCTTATGTCTGATCTTGGTCCTCTACGTTACTTTCTTGGGATTGAGGTTTCCTCCACCTCTGATGGATTTTCTATTTCCCAAGAAAAGTATATTTAGGATCTTCTTCCTCGTGCGGCTCTTAGTGATGAGCGCATTGCTGTGACTCCTATGGAGCTCAATGTTAACCTTCGTGCTTCTGATGGTGACCTCCTGTCTGATCTGACGCGTTACCATCATCTTGTTGGGAGTCTTGTCTATCTTGCTGCCACAAGTCCGGATATCTCATATCCTGTCCATATTTTGAGCCAGTTTGTTTCCGCTCCCACTTCAGTTCACTATAGTCACCTTCTTCGTGTTCTACAATATCTTCGTGGCATGATCTCTCATCGTCTCTTTTTCCCCGTTCTAGCTCATTACAGCTCCAGGCCTATTCAGATGCTACGTGGGCTAGTGATCCTTTGGATCGTCGTTCACTTTCTGCTTACTGTGTTTTTCTTGGTGGTTCTCTCATTGCCTGGAAGACGAAGAAACAGACTACAGTTTCCCGTTCGAGTGCTGAGGCCGAGTTGAGAGCTATGACTCTTCTGACGGCAGAGTTTCCCGTTTGGTGTTTCTGTTACTATACCTACCACTCTCTTGTCTGACAGTACATGTGCTATCAACATTGCGCGGGACCCCATGAAGCATGAGCTTACCAAGCATATTGGTGTTGATGCTTCCTACGTGCGCGCTGCTGTGCAGGATCATGTTATTGCTCTTCAGTATGTACCTTCCGAGTTACAGCTAGCGGACTTCTTCAGAAGGCACAGACTAGAGCACACAATAGATTTCACCTCTCCAAACTCAATGTTGTGGATCCACCATGAGTTTGAGGGGGGGGGGTGTTAGAGTTATATTAGTGATGACTTTTGATCTTTTGCATTCTAGCCTTTTGGCATCCTCATGTACTTGTATATATGTTACCTTTGGCCTCCTAATAATATTAAGTTGCTTTCGTAACACCCCCGATCCCAGAACGCCGACAATAACCCCCGTGCCCAAGGCACGCTCGGGCTGGCTTCGAGGCGAAGCCAAGGGAGGAGCCTGAAGTGTCGCGGGCCCCAATCGACCACGTGCCAGGCTTGACGCGTGGCGCTCGATGGCACGCGGACGCCTCCACTCCCCCATGTCGTCTCGGCAGCTGCCCAGGCTGACAAAAGACTGGCGCACGCCACAGAGCCACCATCGCCCGAATGCGAAGGGATGTCGGTTGGCCTCCGATCACCTATAAGAGGGCGAGGGAGATAAAGCCCCCCCAGCCCATCATCATCTTCTCACTCCCCCCACTCCGCGCTCTTGCTGCAACACCCATGGTGCCGGTAAGAAGGTTCTCAGCCGCCGAAAAGGGGAAAGCCCCCTGGAGGGACCAGGCTTGCCGCCTCCCAAGAGGGGGCGCAACCGTCCTCGCAAGTCCACCGCGACGCCGGCGGGAGTGCCTCAGGGGCGCGAGCGCACCCCCACGGGCGTCTGCATTGCCTCCGGTGGCCGTGGGAAGGGTCCCTCCCACGGAAGCGGCCGCGGAAACCGTGGCGGCCATGGTCGAGGTGGAAGGCTCACGGTGGCCGCCCGACCACCGCGCCTGCGATCCCACTCAGACGCCGCCGCTCGGGAATTCGTGGTGTGGGTGGAGTGGCCGGCAGGCACTTGGATCCATCTCCCATGCTTCTTCGCGGAGTTGCCGGTTGGAGGGTTCGACGGCCTATGGCCGCAGGCCGACGGCAGCAGCAGCAAGGCCTCGTGGGTGGAGGTCGAGGTCACCGCCGCAGGCAATGTGTTCCTGAACCGCGAGTGGCAGGCATTCGTCCGCGCCCGCGGCCTGCAGGGAGGCATACTCTCCACTTCAAGTACTGTTGGATTCAGGGCGCTTCGCAGACCCAAAAAAGGTTCGAACTCTGGGACGTGTGTGAAGAACTCAAACTATCCAGCCTACCAGTCCGTCGCCCCACGGCCTAGTTCGATTCGCGTGAGCAAGGAGATGAACACGACAGTTTCCCAGGTTTGGGCCATCTTGCGATGTAAGACCCTACTCCTGCTGTGTGGTGGATTGGCCTTACGAGGGGCTGAGGGTGAACTGGTACAAGGGATGAACAACCTCGCGAGGTCTATGGGTGAGGGAATGAGTCGACCAGGGGTCGGATCCCTTTTAAAGTGGTGGCTAACCTATATTTATAGTGGCCACGGTCCTCTTCCCTCAAAATGTAGGTGGGAAGGGATCCCACAGTGGCCAATTTGAAAGGGGACAAGTAGTACATCTTATCCCGACGAAAGGTGGTCTTCGCCTGCAAAGTTTCTGGTCGTGACGCAACGGTGGGCTCGGTGATGACATCCGTCCTGCCGCGCTGGCGGTCTTGGTCTCGTTGCACCAGAATGGAAACCTTTGCCTGATTCCTCGGGAACCCACGCCTGTAATTGCCTCCTTAGCAGCAAAGAGGAAACTGACTTCTCTGCGCCTGCTGGCGCCCGCCTGCATTGGTCGTCATGGCTTGCGTCATGGTAGCCTCATGAGGCTGGGTACCTGCATAGAAATCTCTGCTCTTCGGAAGACTGCCTGAGGAGGCTGCTCCCTTGGAGGTCTTGACGCCGTCTGCCTCGCGAGACTTGGCCCTTCGTGAGGGTCTTTGTCTTGGTGGCCTTGTAGATGGGCCGCGCTAGGCCGTCGATGGAGCCATGCCGTGGGTCGCAGGCACGCAAGTCTGGGTACCCTGCCCAGAACGCCCAGAACGCTGACAGTAGCCCCCGGGCCCAAGCCGTGCTCAGACTTGGCTTCGAGCGAAGCCAAGGGGCAAGGGCGAAGCGTCGCGGGCCTCAATCGCCTGCGGAGCAAGCCGACGTGTGCGCTTGATGGGTCGTGGGCGTCTTCGCTTCCCCACGCCGCCTCAGCAACTGCCCAGGCTAACAAAAGACTGGCGCCTGCTACCGTGCCATCATTGCTCTTATTTCGCCTCGCTTCAGATCCCCTTTCTCCCAGTCGAGAACATCTCCAGATCCGGCCGCGCTCCTCCCCTTTTCTTCAAGATCTCGCGAATGGCGTTCGGGAAGACGAAGCCGGCCGCGCAGGCCGCAAGCTCTTCCCCCTCTCCTGCGCCGACCCTCATCACGTCCTCCATCACCGAGGAGAAGCACCTTGCCGCTGCGCTTCCGTTGACGGTGAGCGACCACAACGAGTGGAACGAGACCATGCTCCTAGCTGGCTCCGCCGAGCAAAGGACCTTGGTGGAGACTTTCTATCCCTTCTTCCTCCATAGCGTCTTTGCGGAGCTCGTCCCGCCTTTCTTCAAGTTCTTCACCGCTATCCTCCACCACTACCAGGTTCAGGCCCTGCACTTCCAACCCAACTCCATCCTCCTCCTGTCCATCTTCGCCTTCTATTGTGAGGCGTTTGTGGGCGTGAGGCCCTTCGTGCCACTCCTTCGGCACTTCTTCTCCCTGCGGCTGCAAGATCCGACCCAGCGCTCGGGATGCGTGTCCTTCGTTGCGGTCCATAAGAGCAACGTGTTCATGAGGGACGGAAAGGTGGGGAGCTTTCGGCGCCCCGGGGTCTTTATGGACGCCAGGGGCCTCAACGCGCGGCTGGAACTGCCAACCTAGCTGCCGGAGAAGCTCGACAGGTGGGGTCACGAGAGGTTCTTCGACCCCTAGGCAGCGCTTGTCCTGAGGATGATGACCGCCGACATGGAGGCGAGGGTGCTGACAGGGGGCATGCTTGTGAAGTTCCTCAAGCAGCACCTAGCCCCACTCCAGTCGCACACGCGCCCCATGTGGGAGTACCAGGGCGTGGCGGACGATCTCAGGCCCCGCTCGGAGGGCTTGACGGGCGAGGAGCTGGACAAGTCCATGAACATCCTGCTCGAGGAGGGTCCGGGTAACCTCCCGGAGGCCTACGCCCCGCTGTACTGCCATGTCGACAAGGAGGCGCCGGTCACTGCCATGCCTGTCTTCAACAGCTGGGGCTCGTGCCGTTCGAGCTCCCCAACTCCCCGGTGCCGGTGTCGTCCGGCGACGACGCTAGCGAAGAGGGCAAGGGGACTCGGAGGCGATCGAGGATGACGTGGCGGAGATCTCTCCCCCATCACAAAGCGAGCTTCTCCGTGGCATCGCCGCCGTCGACGACGCCGACAAGCCCCCGACCGTGGAATCCCGCGCTCCATCGGGGTCCTCACGAGGTCCGGGGCCACTTCTCAGGCCCGGCGAAGGTCAGGCCAGGCGACCCCGAAGAAGAACGGGGCGGCATCCCCTCAGGGCGGTGCCTCTGCCTCGCCAAGCGGCGGCGTCGCGCCGAGGCCGGCTGCAGAGCGCCCCGCTCACCCCCCGGGCGCAACGAAGATCGCGCCAAAGAAGAGCGGGGTTGCCCCAGCCTTGGTCAGAAAGAGGGCATACATCGACCCTGACGAGTAAGTACCTTACCTTGTTTCTGTTCAGCATATGTTTGCACCGTGCACACAGCGCTCCCGCCCTGATGACCAGGGTGGGCGTCGTGGTGAAGAGGAGGAAGGAAGGAGATCGGACTCTAGAGGCGCCACCTCTCGCTGCACCCGCAGCGACTCCGGCATAGGCGGGGGAGGTCGTCCCCCGTCTCCTCGCGGCGGAGCAGGCCCCTCGGGACGCGGTGGTGCCGCCTCGGGAGGAGCCAGTCCCTGCAGGCCGCGGAGGTGTCTGCGCCTGTTGCGCCCGGGCAAGGTTCTGAGCCCGCGGCAACCAAAGTCGACCTTGCCAGCACCTCCGGAGCCGCGGAGCAACCCACCGCGCTCATGCCGCCTTCACCTCCGACCCTTGCGCTTGCGAACTGCGGCCCCTTGGTCAGGCCCGGGGCCCTGGTCGAGGCCTACGTTGCGTTTGGTAATCTCCGGGCGGGCCTTCAAGATGCCGACAGATGCTTCGTGAGGGAGCGCCTGGGGCTTATCTCGGGGTGGGCCCAGGCCAACTCCGCCATTGAGAAGGCTTGGAGCCGGGCTGAAGCCGCCAATGCCGAGAGGAGGAAGGAGGCCGCTGACGCCAGGGCATCTCGCGACACGGTGTAGGCTGAGGCTGTGTCCGCCGCAAAGTTCTGCAGGGAAGCGGAGGAGAGCTTGAAGGCCCTTCAGGAGGAGCAAGCCGCGTCTACGTCGCGGCTCCGCCAACAGGAGGAGGGCCTCAAGGCCCGTGAGGCGAAGCTCGCCGACCGACGCCAAGCTGGCCCAGGTGACCACCGACTAGGCGACGGAGCGCGACCGCCTGGCCATACTAAATGGGAGGCGGACGAGGCCCAGGCGTCCCTTGCTGGAGGCCAGGCAGAAGGTCCTCGTCGCCGCCGAGCAGAAAGCGGTCACGGACCGCGAGACCTTCGCCCTCGAGCTCGGGTCCCGCAAGGCATTGCGTTCCATCTGCGGGGCAGGATATGAAGAGCCGCTGGCGACCCCTGAAGACGCCTTGCTGGGCTCCTCCCCAAGCTTGCCGAAGCGCTGAAGGGTGCCGCCGCTGTGGACTCCTTCCTGGAGGTGGAGTGACGCTCGCTTTTCATCGCGGCCGCGACGCGCGTCTTCAGCCATCTCTACTTGCAAGACCCAAGCTTCGACCTCGGCGCGCTGATCCACTCGGTAGCTCTCGAGTCCCGCGACGCTGCTGCGGAGGCCGTGAAGGATCACGTAGACGCCCTGCTCAAGAAGTTCCTCTGCGTTCCCAACCCCGAGGCTCCAGCAGCGGAGGACGTGGCATCGACGTTGACGACGGGCTTCCAGCGGCTAGGGCGAGCAGAGCGATGGCCAAGGCGGTGGTGGCGCTTCCTCCTGACGTTATTCCTGCAATCATTTATCATGCCTCGTGGAGACGTAAAACCTTCTGCTAAACACTGCGTGTTTTGTAATAACTACCAGAACTTCGTGATTTCCTTTTTGTGCTTTGGTTTCTTCATGTTTGCCTTAGCGTTCTGCGTCGACAGGGCCCAGCCCCGCGCATACCTCTACCGTCGTTGGGGCGTCGGATCACCAGGACGAGACTAAGGGGCGAGGGGCTACGTGACTAGTGAGGCCCCTGAGTCGCGATGCTCAGGGGTTCCCCTTGACGTACGAACAACCTCAATGTTCTGCGTCGGCAGGGCCCAGCCCCGCGCATACCTCGACCGCCATTGGGGCTTCCGGATCACCAGGACGAGACCAAGGGGTGAGGGGCTACTTGACCAGTGAGGCCCCTGAGTTGCGATGCTCAGGGGTCCCCCTTGATGTACGAACGACCCTCATGAAGGAAAGGCGAGCATTCGTCCAAGCTAATCCGGAGTCCTCCATACCTTTGCTCACAAACTTTTACCTAGGGGTAGGGGGAACGCGAGAAGACCAAGTGCCCGTACTTGGTAGGGTGGCGTATGCCAGGCGTGGCCTGAGCACAGTCCCCGTGTCCAGCCCCCTCGCGTGATCCTCCCGTGGGGAAAGTTGTGGGGTGTTACCAGACGAAGAGCCGAGAGGCTGTCCTGAGGTTGGTGCGGCCATGAAGGCGCCCTTAGTTGTTTATTCACCAGCGTAGAGCATGGTGCTTCCACTTTGGCGTGGGCATAGCCGCTCCTCGACAGTGTCGTCCGCCAGCGCGGAGCATGGGCTTTCACTGGTGCGTGGGCATAGTCACTCCTTGACCGTGTCGTCCGCCAGTGCGGAGAATGGGGCTTCCACTGGTGCGTGGGCATAGTCGCTCCTCGACCGTGTCGTCCGCCAGCGCGGAGCATGGGGCTTGCACTGGTGTGTGGGCATAGTCGCTCCTCGACCGTGTCGTTCGCCAGCGCGGAGCATGGGGCCTCCACTGGTGCGTGGGCGGGAGTTCCCTTTGGGGAGACTTCGGGGCGTGTACAACCCTGTTCGTACGCGTGGCTAGCACGGCAGAACTGGAGGAGGTGTATCTGGGCACTCGTGAGCCAGATCGGGACTCACGAGGCCCTACCTCAAGGCGGGTTGCGCCTGATTTTTGCGGCACGGGGCGCGCGTAAGACACCTGTGGGGCGACGGGGGGTCCTGCACTGAATGCCCTTCCGGAGGTTATCGCATGAGAAAGCCGGACACCAATGACCCTAGGAGGTGACGTGTAGGGAGCAGGCCCGCCAGACAGAGCTCAGTCATTGGTTTTATCGACGCTGTAAGGATGGACCCGAGCACAGACGCCGTGTCGAGTCTTCTCATGCAACAATCCCACGGAAAAACAACCGGCGCATGGCTCCTACGGCGAAGCGCCGAACCGCGGTTGTACGAACCGGGCCGCACGCCCTTACTTGCCCACACTCGATTAGCTCATGCGTGAACAAGACACCAAGGTCCACGGGAGGTGACGCGCACGGGAGCTAGCCCGCGGGATAGAGCTCGGTCGCTAGGATTTATCAACGCTGCAGGGACGAGCCCGAGCATAGATGCCATGCCAGTCCTTAATCATGAGGCGGTTGTGGGCGGGTTTGCAAGGGCGCGGTGACATCATAGTGACGAAGCATCAGACATGCAGTTGAAATAATTAGGAAATTCATGAAGGGAAGGCCAGTTCTCATACATGCGCAAAAACGATACAATTGCGGGGTCGGGACCTAGCAGCCTGAAAATGATGCAGCCCAAGGTGCGCCCTCAGTTGAACAAACGAAAGTCACCTAGCACCATCGTTGTAGAAGCGTTGGAGTAGCTGAAGACGCGTGTTGCAGAGATCGTTCCTCACGAGCTGACCAGCTCCTAAGGCCCGGAAGGCTCTGGAGGCCCGGAGAGCTTGCGAGGGTCTAGCGCCTCCTCCGCCAGGACCGCCTGGCGCCTCGCCTTGTGGGCCGCCAAGGCTCCCTGCATGAAGCGCTGGTATGAGGCGGCCACGTTCAGCAGGCCGAACGGCACGCGGATGTAGTTGCAGGGTAGGCTCGCTCCGTCCGACACGGGACGACTAGAAGAGGCCCTGCGAAGCAGCCCTGTTGAGACCTGGGATGTTGACGCAGATGCGTAGCTCGCCGCCCATGTCAGAGGCCGCGGCTGCACCCGGTGGTGCGGGGCGACGCTCGCCACGCATGGCTCGGCCTCCTGAAGCTCCTCGATCGCCTTGGTGATGAACTCCTGAGCGCCTGGCGCCTGACGCCTTGCTCCCGAAGGCGCCCGTCGAAACGCGCCTCCACGTGGTGCCCGAACGCCTCCCTTGTCACGTCGATCAGGTCAGAGGCCCTCCAGATGAGATCCCCCGAGCCCGTCCAGAGGGGGGTGTCGGGGACGCCTTCCTATGCGAGAGGGAAAGGCGCCCCAGCAGAGGGCACAGGGCCAGGGGCACCACCGACAGGTGCCACAACCTCCTGACGGCCCTTGGGGAGGTGCTTCTTCTTGGGACAGCCTCAGGAGGCAGGATGGCACCCTCATCGCCAGAGTTGTTGCCATGAACTTGGCGAGAACGTTGAGGATATTGTAGCCGTGGTGAGTTGTTGCCATGAACT
The DNA here is from genome assembly GCF_018294505.1 of Triticum aestivum. Classification (NCBI taxonomy): domain Eukaryota; kingdom Viridiplantae; phylum Streptophyta; class Magnoliopsida; order Poales; family Poaceae; genus Triticum; species Triticum aestivum. The sequence goes on along the minus strand of NC_057803.1, from coordinate 323,248,024 downwards.
TGGTGAGGGCCGGATACCCGAGGATGGCATTGTACGGGAGGCCGATGTGGGCGACGTCGAAGCCGATGAGCTCAGTGTGGTAGTTGTCGCGCTTGCCGAAGGTGACAGGAAGGCGGATGTGTCCTATGGGAACGATGGAGCCATCGGTCACCCCTGAGAATGGTTTGGTAGGCAGAAGCTGGTCGTAGAGCACTTGAAGCGTCTGAAACTTGGCGAGGCAGTTGAGGACACGACTACAATATCCGGCCCTCAGGAGGCAGAAGCTGGTAGGCAGAGTTCTCGACCACGGCTACAATATCCGGCCCTCAGGAGGCAGGATGGCACCCTCATTGTCAGAGTTCTTGAGGCAAACTTGGCGAGAACGTTGAGGATATTGTAGCTGTGGTGAGTTGTTGCCATGAACTTGGCGAGGGCCGGATATCCGAGGATGACATTGTACGGGAGGCCGATGTGGGCGACGTCGAAGCCGATGAGCTCAGTGTGGTAGTTGTCGCGCTTGCCAAAGGTGACAGGAAGGCGGATCTGTCCTATGGGAACGATGGAGCCATCGGTCACCCCTGAGAATGGCTTGGTAGGCAGAAGCTGGTCGTAGAGCACTTGAAGCGTCTGAAACGTCTCGACGGAAAGAACGTTGAGCCCCGCGTCACCGTCGATTAGTGTTTTGGTGACGAGAACGTTGCTGATGGTTGTCGTGCAGAGCATCGGGAACGGGCCAGCGGCGGCTGAGCACTTGAGTTGGTCCATGGAATCAAATGTGATGGCGTGCTTGGACCACCTGAGGGACGCGATGCCTCAAGCTTCGGAAGGGCCGCGTTCACCTCACGAGCGAACTGCTTGAAGACGTGATGAGAGGCGGGAGCCTGAGCGCCACCCAGGATGCAGGCGATCGCACGAGGCTCTTGGAAGCCCCCGGTCCCATCATCTTGGCGGTTGTCATCGTTTCTCCTTGGCGGCGGCGGCAGTCGAGAGAGGCCGGCATTGCCCTGAGGACGGTCCTCACGAGGCTGGTCTCGCCAGGGGCCATCACGAGGCTGGCCCTTCCAGCGGTCTTCACGGGGTTGGTCGCATCAGTCCTGGCGGTGGTCGCGGTTGTCTCAGTGGCTTCCATCGTGGCCTCCTTCGCGGCTACGCGCTCGGGACGACGGCCGATGCGCCCGTCGCGGATTGCCCTGAGCTCCTGGCAGTCGTTTGTATTGTGGCTGTCGTTGTGGAAGACGCAGAACGGGCGGTTGCCCTTGGAAGGCTTATCGTGGTCACGACCGCGCTTCATCTCGGGCTCCGCGACCAGCACGGCGGGGCCCTTACGCTTCACTTTCTTAGCCTTGGCCTTCTTGTCTTCAGGATCGACCTTCGGAAGCTCCAGGAGGAAGAGGCGACCTTCCTCTGCCCACGCGCACCTAGCTGCCATGTTGAACATCTGCAGAGCCAAACACATGTCCTCGTGTATGGCGGGCTCCTTCATCTTGACATCCCGGATGCCATCAGAAAACGCCGAAATAATGGCCTCATGCGACACCTTTGGGATCTTGAGGCGAACGTTCGTGAAGCGCTGTATGTACTTATGCAAGGTCTCGCCCGGCTGCTGCTTTATGCGCCGCAGGTCGCCTGCTGCAGGAGCGCTGTCGCGAGTGCCCTGAAAATTGAAGTCTTCAAAACGTGGAAGTTATGAAGACAAACGATAGAAATAAACCTATTACCCTGCAGCGGAAGGTAGACTACACCAGGCAAGCCATAGTCAAATATTCAATGGAGTGAAAGCACAATGACTAATAGCAGCAATGTAGTAAGGATCAGGTAGGAAGATATTATGAAACCAAACAGAACATGCAGTCACTCAGTGAAGATAAAAGATAGTGCAATCATACAATGACTTCACAAGAAGTAACAGTAAGTAAAGAGAAGGGAAGGATGAAACCAGTGACTCGTTGAAGACAATGATTTGTTGGACTAGTTCCAGTTGCTGTGACAACTGTATGTCTGGTTAGGGCGGCTAGGTATTTAAACCTGAGGACATCCAGTCTCGGACACTCAGTCCTGAACACGCAGCTCAGGACACCCAGTCCTCACCGTATTCCCCTTGAGCTAAGGTCATACAGACTTCGCCCAATCACTCTGGTAAGTCTTCAAGGTAGACTCTCAAACCTTCACAGACTTTGTTCATCGGCGATCCACAATGTCTCTTGGATGCTCAGAACGCGACGCCTAACCGGCTGGAGGATTCACAGTCCTCAAGTGTAATAAGTCTTCAGATCACACAGACAAGAAGACTTAAGTGATGCCTAATTCTCTTTGGCTTTAGGTGGTTAGGGCTTTATCCTCGCAAGGAATTCTCTCTCAAAGGCTTCGAGGTGGGTTGCTCTCAAACGATAAAAGCCGTACACTAATTCTGAGCAGCCAACCATTTATGGTTGTAGGGGGTGGGCTATTTATAGCCATTAGGCAACCCGACCTGATTTGTCCGAAATGACCCTTGGTCACTAAGGAACTGACACGTGTTCCAACGGTCAAATTTCAAACTCACACGACAAGTTTACTTGGGCTACAAGCAAAGCTGACTTGTCCGACTCTGGACAAGATTCGCTCTCATAGTCTTCACTCGAAGACATAGGTTTTGGTTAAGCATCACTTCAGTCATTCCGACTGGTTCTCTTGGACCCCACTTAACAGTACAGTGGTTCCTATGACTCAACAAAGAAGAAAAAAACTACGAAAGATCTAAGTCTTCGAGCTTCATAGGCTTCATGCGATGTCTTCTCTTGTCATAGTCTTCAATGTGAATATCTTCATATACCACCTTTGACTTCAATGTCTTCATACATTTTTAGGTGTCATCTCTGGTAGGAAAACCGAATCAATGAGGGACTTCTTCCTGTGTTATCCTGCAATTCTCATAAACACATTAGTCCCTCAACTAGGTTTGTCATCAATACTCCAAAACCAACTAAGGGTGGCACTAGATGCACTTACAATCTCCCCTTTTTGGTGATTGATGACAAACTAGTTGAAATTTTCAACAGGGAATATAATATGTGAAATTGTAAAGGATAAAGAATTGTCTTCATAAGTTGTAAGGGCTCCCCCTGAAGATGTGCATATAAGTAATTTGCTTTTGGAATGCAAATGCACATGGCAGGTTGTGCTTGTGGAGATCTTCTTCAACTTATGATGATAATTCACTATGCATGTGAAGGTATGTGAAGATAATGACATGCATAATGGAAAATGGACGTCTACAAAATGATCTAAGTGCGGAATTTATCATCGCATCATAAAATGGCAAATAAGTAGCAACGACCATCGAGTTTAAGTGTTACAACTCAAAGAACCGAATGTATCAAAATGAGAGTTGTAAACACGAAGCAAAATATAAAGCACCCACCCATATGGACCCGCTTGAAGATTATCAAACTCATATGCTTCTCCCCCTTTTGCCAGTAAGGACCAAAAAAGTTTGAAGACATATAGCATCTACTCGTTCCCATGAAGAGTAGGTGAAGCAGCAGGGTCGTCGGTGGTGTTCGGCGGTGCAGAAGAGCTTGGAGCAGTGTCGAAGCGTGCTGAAGGAGGTGGCGGTGAAGTAGCATCGTCTTCATCCTCGATCACTCTGGCATTCACAGTTGCAGCAGAGGAAGAAAACTCAGAGTCTTCGAGAGATGGAGTTCGTCGCAGCACTGCCCTTCGAGGAGGTGTGGAGTCAAACTTGAAGCGCTCAGAGAAGCCATCCTCTTGAAGATCATCTTTAGAACACATCAGCGTCAGCCCTTTTCATGTGCGTTGAGAGGTTTCATGGGCAAAAAAGGCATTCTTGGTGGGAAGATTGCGAATGCGATTAACATCCACCAAGAGGCTTTGCATTTGACGCTTCAGCCAGTCATGATGCCTATCCTGTTTCTGATGAAGAGGCACAAGAAGCTTTCGGTCATTAAAAACACGAGTGCGCTTCTTGGGTCGTGGGGCAGTTGTACTGTCAGTGGCTTCAGTGAGAGCAGGATGCGGTGCACGTGTAGTGCCAGTCAAAGGATACACACGAGTGACTGCTTCAACTCCTTCAATGTTCTGAGAAAAACTTTGATGCTCTGCCTTCTAAAGACTTAGAGGTTCCTTGGCAGGCTCAGGATAGATGGCTTCAATAGACATATCCACATCAGGCAGAAAGATCTGATGATTGCGAGCAGATGGCTGATATGAGATAGCGGAGTGAAGTTTGATCAGCCGCATTACCCATGGGACGTAGAACTTCAAGCCAAATAGATTAGAGCCTGATGCAGCAAGTTGGCGAATGAAGAAGTGCTGTGCATTGAAGCATTTGCCATGAAGAATATAGAAGACCAAAGTCTTCATTGCACCTTCTAGCTTGGCATGTGGAGAGTGTCCTTTGATGGGCCAGAGAGTTCGCCTTATGATGTGATAAATAGTTCTTGTCAGATACTTAAGGTCTTCAACAAAGAACTCTTTGGGATATTCAGCATCTTGGGACAATGGCTTCATCATACCGAGCATCCGACTCATGTTAGGTTCAGGCTTCTGAAAGATGCTCTCCACAGCTTCACTGTGAAGTTGACAGCCAGATTCGTAGAGATCGCCAGGAGTGGGTAGACCAGTGAGCTCAATGATGTCAAAGGCTTTGGCTTCGTGATGAACATTTTCTGTCATCCACTTCAGGACCCAAGTCTTCGGATCTCTGTTATACCCGCGGATGTGAAGTGTGGCATAGAATTGGAGCAACAATTTTTCATTCCAATGCTCTTGGTCAGTGACGAACGGCAGCAATCCAACCTCTTTGAAGCAATCCAGAGCTTCTTCCAGACATGGCAGACCAGCTATTGCTTCAATGTCAAGGCGCTTGTGTGGGAAGATGCGACCTTGATTGTATAGAATGCAGAAGTAATAGCTTCGCTGCGGATAGCTCCAGAACCGATCAGATGATATTCTTTCCCTTGAGTAGGGGTTCCTAGAGCTACTAAAGAATGTGTTGTCTGCTCTGAAGTCATTGATATTGAAGAATCCAGGTGCTGATGCAGGACCTGAGAACCTGGGCAATCTTAGGATGGGCTTCTGTACCTGAGGTCTATGCTCAACATGATAGTCGAACTGAGGACCGGTAGCAGGCGCAGGAACAAAAGCAGTGGGATCAGTGGCTTCGCTGACTTCTGGTGCTTTTGTTGGTGAGGGCTTCACATTAGCTTTGTCAGTGGCTTCATTGATGTTGGTGGTGGCAGCCTCAAGATTTTCAACCTCCACTTGACGAGCTGGAAGGTCGGTCACAGTCACGTTCTTCTCGAGAACCTCTTCTTGGTGGGACAGGGGAGTAGCAGCTTGTGGGACTTCTTCTTCATCGGCTGATGCAGCCGGAATTTTTTCAGCAGCTTTAGCTTCAGACGCAGAGACTGGAGGCCTTGGTCCTTTGCGAAGCCTGCGCAACGCAGGCGACGCCTGTGTAGTTGGAGTTGGCTGGGCCTTAAAATTTTCTTTCTCTTGTGGGCGATCAGCCCATGAAGCATCCTGAGCAATTGGCATCAGAGGACGACCAATGCTGATGAGTTTGCTGTGCGTTAGCACAGGCGATGATACCTGTTGGTGTTCGAGCTGAGGAAGGACTGCATCATCTTTAACATGGTCATGATGACCAATGTCTTCAGCAGCGATGGGATCAGCTGCTGGAAAGTCTTCAGCTTCATGAGCCTCTGTGAAAGCAGGCTTATGGATTGTCAGTTGACGTTCAGTGTCAGGACGAACCATGAAAATGGGTTCAACAATCAAAGGCTCTGTGGGAGCAGCCCGTTCTTTTTTGGTCTTCCTCTTCTTCTTGGTGGGGGCAGTAGAAGAGGCTTCAGTATGTTTTCTCTTCCTGGCTTCAGCCTCAGCAGTCCTCGTCTTCTTCAGCTCTGAAGCGGTTGACCGGGCTTTTGGCTTCAAGCCAGTCATGCTGGTTGGGAAGACAATGGAATCTACTTCCTGCCTTGGTGCGAGAGGTTCGACCCCAATTGGCTTCTTCTTCTGCTTAGCAGCCATCCTGGGATCAATGCCCGGACGCCCAAAGGCCTTGCGCTTCTCAGCTTCGTTGTAGCCTTGCACACACTTGTCAGCCAGGCTCTTCATGCGCTCCCGAGAACCCTGAGTTTCTGCGCGTTGTAGCCTTGCAACATAATCTTGAAGTTTTTCATCTCTTGCACGCTGAGCTTGGCCATATGCTTCTTGAACTGAGCCTTTTCATAGTCAATCTTTTGCTTCAGTTCGACGATGCGCTGAGCGAGAGCTAGCTCTGAAGCAATGGCACCATGGAAGGCGACACTGAGGCCAATGGGTAGTTGCAGATCTTCGGAGCTGATGTTTGGCGTGTCAAACCACTTATCAATGAAGTTGTGGATGATTGTTACGTCAAAGAGAGGCAGATCATTGAAGATTTCTGCTTCTTCTTTGCTTTTCATGAGTTGCTCAAGAGCGTTATCTGCAAGATCTTCATTACTTGACAGATCAATGGCATCGTTGCGCAGAATGGCAGCAGCTGTTAGCTCTTGACCGGTGTGTGGCAGAGGCATCTTGACCTTCTGGGCTTGGTGATGCGTGACAAATCTTCAGACTGCACACTGTCTTTAGGAGGTGCAGTTGTCAGTGGCTTCGCCCGTGAGATTTTTGGTGCAGAGGCCGGCTTTGAAGCTTTTGGCTGCTTCAGCTTCTTTGGCTTCGGCGCTGCAGGCGCTTCATCTGATTCAGCTTCATCTGCAGGCTCATTCACGGCTGTCCCTTGAACCATGATGTGAGTGATGAGACCTTCAAGGTTGTAGAAGGGCCCAAGAAGATTGGGTTCAGCTTCGCGAGTTCCATCGGCACGGGGAGCAGAGGGACCAGGGTTGAAATCTAAACCCAAAGTCTTCTTGTTCTGCTTCACTGAGTTCTGGGCAAACTGAAAGTTGTGCTTAAACAGATTGTCGTCACGACACCATAGCAGGGACGATGGGTCATCATCCGCAGGCTGTGGTCCACGGACCATGCAGGGATAGAAGTCTTGTTCAATGGCTTCATCTCTGGTCCTGGGTTGAAATTTTTTGTAGAGGATGTCTTCCCATGGTCGCTTGATGGCATTCTTTTCAGCATATTTCTTGATCACAAATCTGTACTTGAACCACTGTTCTGCCCAATAGCGTCGAATCCATTGGATTCGTGTCTTGCGTTGATTGTAATCCTCTTCAGGATCTGTCTTGTACAGCTCTGAGAGGTCATCGTGCAGATCTCTTGATGTTTCTTCTCGACGCTTTCTGCCACTCTTCCTTGCTGATTTCTCTGAAGCCTTGAACTTTAAACTGAAAGGCTTTAATAAGTTCAAAGGCTTCAAAGGTTTTCGCTTGCTGGACAAACAGGAACTGGCTTCGGGAGAATTTATGTGATGTTGTAAGAATTCTGCAAATGAATACAGACTATGAAAACCAAGGGATTCTCCCACGGACATGTACCTGTGACAGTATTAAGGTGCGAGGGAAGGGGAAGAGGTCATATGCATTCTCAGAAGATTTTAAAGATAAATCAGTTTAGAAGACATTGACCTCATCGTGCGAAGATATTCACTCATAGATAAGGAGTTGGTTCTAGATTTGTACGAATCCACGGATCAGTACAAGTGAGGAATCTAACTACTTTGTGAAGCATAAGTTAATATACTAGGTATGTTATGAGATGCAGTATGAAAGAGATCCAACTTGTGTGAATAGAAACTGCTTGTGGTAGAAAGTGATAAAGCTATAGGATCAAAGGGGCCGTAAAAAGGAAGTTTTATTTACCACACAAAGAACTGCTAGACGAAGTGAAAGAGGAGGCCGAACAGTTCGATCGTCCGTGCCCTAACTTGGTGACGGAGGACACCTACGGCGACGGCGGAGAAGACGATGTCCGCGGTCGGCGTGAAGACGGCGTCGGAGAGGTTGCGGCAGCGAAGCGCTTCGTCGCCGGCGTTGTCGAGGGCTAGCGGTGGCGCTAGGGTTCGTGCGAGATGGAAGAAGAGATAATGACTGCTGTGAGGTGTGTATTTATAGGTACAGGGGCGGCACTGCGTTATTACATAGGTGCCCCTGGTGATTCATATCTGATGAACATGTGGCCATCATGCAGCATATCGGGGGTTGTTCCACGTCACACGCACGCCTGGATTGTCGGGTGGTCGTTTCCACTTCTTCGGGTTTCAGGTGAAGGAATGAGCATTGAAAACGGACTTAATGGTTGTCTCTGTATCTTCTGCTGACAAGGACGCAGAGAAGACATTCGACAGTTTCAATAAAATGCATATGATTTGGAGAGATAGAGTTTGAGATAGAAAGCATAGAGAGGTTAGGGTCCAATCACATTCACTTAGTTCAAAAGATTTAACAAGAAGACATAGCTATAAATGAATGTTGTAGAGGACAGAACACTAGTGTATATATATATATATAATCAACATAGTGAAGATAATCATGAAGACATGTTGGAATTGAAGCCAAACCAAATGTGAAGACATAGCAAATGTAACGCCATGAGTGAAACACTTCAAACAGAACATTTGGTGGTGGCGTTACCCACCGTATAAAAAGTATTAGACCCAGACACGGCGCATAATTATCGTGGCGCTCCGAAGTCAAATTTCACATTAATGTATTCACACTTAGAATATATGTCTTCATTGATTGAAGATATACTTTACTTCGTGTGTTGCACATCTAAGTCATCAATATGCATAAGTGTTAGGATGTGTGCCTGATCACAGGACATTTGAGGATTTCAGGATATTTAGCTCACACTGTATCTTGCAAAATTTCTTCTCATCCAAGGGCTTGGTGAAAATATCTGCCAATTGCTCTTCAGTGTTGACGTGTATGATATCAATATCTTCCTTTACAACATGATCTCTGAGAAAGTGATAACGAATTTCAATGTGCTTTGTCTTCGAGTGCTGAACTGGGTTGTTGGCAATCTTGATGGCGCTTTCGTTGTCGCAGTAGAGTGACACTTGCTTCAGATAAATGCCATAGTCCTTGAGTGTTTGCTTCATCCACAGAAGCTGAGCGCAGTAAGATTCAGCAGCAATGTATTCAGATTCAGCAGTGAAGAGAGATACACAGTTCTGCTTCTTTGAAGACCAACATACAAGTGATCGTCCCAGAAAGTGACATGTGCCTGATGTAGATTTGCGATTCACTTTGTCACCAGCATAATCAGCATCCGAGAATCTAACCAGATCAAACTCTGAGCCCTTTGGATACCATAATCCTAGAGTTGGGGTGTGAGCCAAATATCGAAAAATTCGCTTCACAGCTAAGTGATGCGACTCCTTTGGTGTCGCTTGAAATCGAGCACACATGCAAACACTAAGCATAATATCTGGCCTAGATGCACATAGATAAAGGAAAGAACCAATCATGGAGCGGTATACCTTTTGGTCGAACTCTTTACCATTGTCGTCAGGACCCAGATGATGCTTGGCTGGCTTTGGCGTCGTCAAGCCTTTGCAGTTTTGCATACCGAACTTCTTCAGGCAATCTTTGAGATATTTTTCTTGAGATATGAAGATGTCGTTGCGTTGTTGTCGTATTTGGAGACCAAGAACTTCAGCTTTCCCATCATGGACATCTGATATTGCTCTTACATCATATATCCAAACTCTTCACTGTATTTCTGATTGGTGCAGCCGAAGATAATGTCATTCACATATATTTGGCACACAAACAGTTCACCATCATATGTTTTTGTGAAGAGAGTGGGGTCTAGGGAACCAGGTATGAAGCCTTTACTCTTCAGGAAGTATTTGAGTGTGTCATACCAGGCCCGAGAGGCTTGTTTGCGGCCATACAATGCCTTGTTGAGCTTGTATACCATGTCAGGATGTTTTGGATCTTCAAAGCCAGGCGGTTGTGTAACATACACTTCTTCTTCAATCTTGCCATTGAGAAAGACGCTCTTCACATCCATTTGATATAAAAGCATGTTGTGATGATTTGCATAGGTCAGCAGTATGCGTATGGCTTCAAATCTAGCCACAGGAGTAAATGTTTCATCGAAGTCAATGCCTTCCATTTGAGTATATCTTTGAGCAACGAGACGAGCTTTGTTTCTGACAACTTGACCATGCTCATCTTGCTTGTTGCGGTATATCCATTTGGTGCCTATTATGTTGTGCTTGCGAGGATCAGGACGCTTAACCAGTTACCATACATTATTCAGCTCAAACTGTTGAAGCTCTTCTTGCATAGCTTGAATCAATTCAGGTTCCATGAAGGCTTCTTCAATTTTCTTGGGTTTTGTAATTGAGACGAATGCGAAGTGCCCACAGAAATTTGCTAGCCGAGTTGCCCTTGATCGAGTGAGCGGACCGGGTGCATTAATGCTGTCAATTATTCTCTCAATCTGCACTTCATTGGCAACACGAGGATGTAGAAGGCGAAGGTTTTGCTCTTGCTGATCATTGTCATTGTTAGTGGGATTGTTTTCAGGTTGATCAGGTGCGGAGATGATAAGTTCCTCTTCAGGTTGAGCTTCAGAGGGTATAATTTTTCCGGTTCCCATAAACTTGATTGATTCGCTGGATGGAACTTCATCTAGCACATTTGGGAGGTGCTCTCTTTGTGAACCGTTAGTCTTATCAAACCGCACATCCACTGTTTCAACCACTTTATAATGAAAGAGATTGAAGACTCTATAGGAGTGCGAATCCTTTTTATATCCAAGCATAAAACCCTCATGTGCTTTTGGTGCAAATTTTGAATTGTGATGTGGATCTTTGATCCAGCACCTGGCGCCAAATACTCTGAAGTAACTGACATTCGGCTTCTTCCCAGTAAGGAGCTCATATGATGTCTTGTTCAGAAGCTTGTGAAGATAAACACGATTGATTGTATGGCATGCAGTATCAATGGCTTCAGGCCAGAATTTTCTTGGAGTCTTTTATTCATCAAGCATCGTTCGGACCATCTTAATGAGGGTTCTGTTCTTGCGTTCGACGACGCCATTCTGCTGTGGCGTGTACGGGGCTAAGAATTCATGTGTGATGCCCAAGGTATCAAGATATGTATCAAGGCCAGTGTTATTGAATTCAGTGCCATTGTCACTTCTGATGTGCTTTATCTTGGCGCCATAGTTGTTCATTGCTCGATTGACGAAGCGTCTGAAGACATCCTGCACTTCAGTCTTGTAGAGGATTATGTGCACCCAAGTATATCTAGAATAATCATCAACAATGACAAAGTCATAGAGACAAGCAGTAGTAGTAAGAGTTGAGTAATGAGTGGGACCGAAAAGATCCATGTGGAGCAGTTCGAAGGGTCGAGTGGTTGTCATGATTGTCTTCGAGGGATGTTTGGCCCTCGTCATCTTTCCTACTTCACAGGCACCGCATAAGTGATCTTTTTTGAATTTGACACCCTCGATGCCTATGACATGCTTCTTCTTTGCAAGGGTGTGGAGGTTCCTCATGCCAGCATGCCCTAGCCTCCGATGCCAGAGCCAGCATTCTGAAGATTTTGCTAGAAGACATACGGCAAGCTGTGGTCCTGCCGAGAAATCTACTACATACAAATCATCTTTCCGATACCCTTCAAACACTAGAGACTTGTCAGATTCCATTAGTACAAGGTAGCGATATTTTCCAAATATTACGATCATGTTCAAATCGCAAAGCATTGAGACAGACATTAAGTTGAAGCAAAGGGATTCAACAAGCATGACTTTATCCATGTGTTGATCCTTTGAGATTGCAACTCTACCTAGACCCAGTACCTTACTTTTACCAGTGTCAGGAAATGTGATGTGACTCTTGTCGGATGGAGGTAAGGTTGAGTCCATAAGAAGGCTTCTTTTGCCAGTCATGTGATTGGTACACCCACTATCAGTAATCCATTCTGAAGACGCTGGTGTCGTACCCTACAGTGCAGTTAGGGGGAGAGGCTTCACGAAGAGAATTGTGAAGCAAAAAAAAATTGACGAACCAGTGGGTTATGGAAGCTTAGATCCAAATTAGGACTAATAGGGAGCGTAGCAAGCGATTCAGGAACGAAGTACATAGTAAGACCATTTGGGCATTTGATCTTGCGCCCTACAAGATGTTTAAGGTCCCCAGCAATAGCGTCAGACGATTTTGGTTTTCTGCTGGAGACCTTTCCCTGCAAAAGAGAGTTAAGCTTTCTTAGCCACCCACATCTTCAAGGGTGGCTTAGAAGCAATAAGTCTAAGTGCAGCGTCTGAGAACTTTGGCTTTGGAGCCCTAGCAAAAAGTCTTGCAGGCGGACAATAGTACTCATAAGAATAAGCAGAATAGTTCTTGGTCTTATGAACATGGCGGTTTGATGAACCGCGCTCATATTCATAGGCCTGAGTATGGTTTCCCTGTAAAACATTTGCGTTAGTGTGACTCAGATGAGTCCTCTGTCTGTATGAAGCCTTTGGACCGTATGAAGCCTGTGGTCTAAGGTTTGTCTTCTTTACGTGTGGTGTCATGATGACATTCACAGGAAGATTCTCCAGACACTTTTTCGGAATCCAGATCTTCTTCATATGTGGTCCGTTTCTGCAGTTAGTACCAATGTACCTGGCAAACACTTCACCATTCTGATTCTTAAACAGTTTATAGTTTGCATCAAAGGATTCATCAATGACAATGGGGTTTGCACAAATGAAGCCAGATAGAGTGGATGGATCTGCTGAAGATTCCTTTGCAGCAACCCATGTGGTTTTGGGGTACTGCTTAGGTTTCCAGTAAGAGCCATCAGCATTCATTTTCCTTACGAACCCAACACCCTCTTTCCTCTGGTTTCGGTTCAAGATCTGCTTTTTAGGACATCACATAGTGTCTGATGCCTTTTAAGACTTTTGTACATCCCTGTTTCAAGCAATGTCTTCAACCTAGCATTCTCATCAGCAATAGCAGTGGAATTCTCAGCAGAGGGGTTAGTTCCCACATCAACAGTTGAAGATATTGCAACGGTAGCAGCAGTAGAACATTCAGCAACAGTAGTAGCATTATCACGCTCAATGCATTTAAGATATGGTGGTTCAAATCCTTCCTGAGCGGAACTGATCTGTTCGACGCGAAGTGACTCGTTTTCCTTTTGAAAATCTTCATGAGCCGCTCTCAATTTCTTAAGATCTTGCTTCCTTTGAAGATAATCATAGGAAAGCTTTTCATGAGTTGTTGAGAGCGTTTCATGACGACTTTCAAGTTCCTCATACTTAACGTGAAGATTTTTATGTTTTCAATTAAGGACTCAGATCGAGTCATTTCAGTGCCTAACATATCATCGCTTTTGTCTAACAGTTTTTGAATATGTTCCATAGCTTTCTGTTGTTCAGTTGCAATTTTAGCAAGTGTTTTGTAGCTGGGTTTTGAACCACAATCAGAGTCATCGTCACTAGATGTTTGATAGTGAGTAGTGCGTGTGTTTACCTTGGCATCGCGTGCCATGAAGCAGTAGGTAGAAGCAGAGTAGTCCTTGTCATTTGCATCGGTGTCGGTGATGAAGTCATTGTCTTCAGTGTTGAAGATGGACTTGGCAACGTATGCAGTAGCCAGACTTGCGACGCCAGAATCAGACTCCTCCTCAGACTCCACCTCCGCCTCCTCAGAAGCGGACTCCTTCTCTGAATCCATTTCCTTGCCAACAAACGCACGTGCCTTGCCAGATGAGCTCTTCTTGTGTGATGAAGACTTTGAGGAAGACTTGGAAGAAGACTTTGAGTATTTCTTCTTCTTCTTGTCGTCAGAGTCATATTCCTTGCTCTTCTTCTTCTTTTTGTTCTCATTGTCCCACTGCGGACACTCAGAGATGAAGTGAGCAGGTTTCTTGCACTTGTGACATGTTTTTTTCTTGTAGTCATGAGCAGAAACTTCATCATTTCTTGAGCTTGATCGTGAATACTTTCTGAAACATTTCTTCTTGGTGAATTTTTGGAACTTCTTCACAAGCATAGCAAGTTCCCTTCCAATGTCTTCAGGATCATCAGAACTGCTGTCAGATTCTTCTTCAGATGAGGAGACAGTTTTTGCCTTCAAGGCACGAGTTCGCCCATAGTTTGGACCGTAGATATCTCTTTTCTCAGAAAGCTAAAACTCATGTGTGTTGAGCCTCTCAAGTATGTCAGACGGATTGAGTGTCTTGAAATCAGGTCGTTCTTGAATCATCAGGGCTAGGGTGTCAAACGAACTGTCAAGTGATCTCAGTAGTGTCTTGACGACTTCATGCTTGGTGATTTCAGTAGCGCCAAGGGCTTGAAGCTCATTCGTGATGTCAGTGAGTTGATCAAATGTGAGCTGGACATTCTCATTGTCATTTCTCTTGAAGCAGTTGAAGAGGTTCCGAAGGACACTGATTCTCTGATCTCTCTGGGTTGAGACGCCTTCGTTGACTTTGGAGAGCCAGTCCCAGACTAGCTTAGATGTTTTTAAAGCACTCACGCGGCCATATTGTCCTTTGGTCAGATGACCATAGATGATATTCTTGGCAGTAGAGTCCAGTTGAACGAACTTCTTGACATCAGCAGCGGTGACACCTTCTCCAGCCTTGGGAACGCCGTTCTTGACGACATACCATAGGTCGACATCAATGGCTTCAAGATGCATGCGCATCTTATTTTTCCAGTAGGGATATTCAGTTCCATCGAAGACGGGGCACGCAGCGGAGACTTTAATTATCCCTGCAGTCGACATAGCTAAAACTCCAGGTGGTTAAACCGAATCACACAGAACAAGTGAGTACTTTGCTCTGATACCAATTGAAAGTGCGTTATATCGACTAGAAGGGGGGTGAATAGGCGATTTTTATGAAAGTCTTCAAAATGTGAAAGTTATGAAGACAAACGATAGAAATAAACCTATTACCCTGCAGCGGAAGGTAGACTACACTAGGCAAGCCATAGTCAAATATTCAATGAAGTGAAAGCACAATGACTAATAGCAGCAATGTAGTAAGGATCAGGTAGGAAGATATTATGAAGCCAAACAGAACATGCAGTCACTCAGTGAAGATAAAAGATAGTGCAATCATACAATGACTTCACAAGGAGTAACAGTAAGTAAAGAGAAGGGAAGGATGAAACCAGTGACTCGTTGAATACAATGATTTGTTGGACTAGTTCTAGTTGCTGTGACAACTGTACGTCTGGTTAAGGCGGCTAGGTATTTAAACGTGAGGACACACAGTCCCAGACACACAGTCTTGAACACGCAGCTCAGGACACCTAGTCCTCACCGTATTCCCCTTGAGCTAAGGTCACACAGAACTCGCCCAATCACTCTGGTAAGTCTTCAAGGTAGACTCCCAAACCTTCACAGACTTTGTTCATCGGCGATCCACAATGTCTCTTGGATGCTCAGAACGCGACGCCTAACCGGCTGGAGGATTCACAGTCCTCAAGTGTAATAAGTCTTCAGATCACACAGATAAGAAGACTTAAGTGATGCCTAATTCTTTTTGGCTCTGGGTGGTTAGGGCTTTATCCTCGCAAGGAATTCTCTCTCAAAGGCTTCGAGGTGGGTTGCTCTCAAACGACAAAAGCCGTACACTAACTCTGAGCAGCCAATCATTTATGGTTGTAGGGGGTGGGCTATTTATAGCCACTAGGCAACCCGACCTGATTTGTCCGAAATGACCCTGGGTCACTAAGGAACTGACAAGTGTTCCAACGGTTAGATTTCAAACTCACACCGCAACTTTACTTGGGCTATAAGCAAAGCTGACTTGTCCGACTCTGGACAAGATTTGCTCTCATAGTCTTCACTCGAATACATAGATTTTGGTTAAGCATCACCTCAGTCATTCTGACTTAACAGTACGGTGGTTCCTATGACTCAACAGAGAAGAAAAAGAACTACGAAAGATCTAAGTCTTCGAGCTCCATAGGCTTCATGCGATGTCTTCTTTTGTCATAGTCTTCAATGTGAATATCTTCATATACCACCTTTGACTTCAATGTCTTCATACATTTTTAGGCGTCATCTCTGGTAGGAAAACCGAATCAATGAGGGACTTCTTCCTGTGTTATCCTGCAATTCTCATAAACACATTAGTCCCTCAACTAGGTTTGTCGTCAATACTCCAAAACCAACTAGGGGTGGCACTAGACGCACTTACACTCCTCCAGATCTTCGATTAGGGTCCTTGCTTCTTGTGACTTAACCACAATGTCGTCGACGTACGCCTCCGCATTTCTCCCCAGCTGCGGCCCAACGCGATGTGCATCATCCGCTGGAAGGTTGCGTCGGTGTTCCGCAGCCCGAAGGGCATGTAGCTGTAGCAATACATGTCACACGGGGAGATGCAGGCTGTTTTCTAGACGTCCTTTGTCGCCATCTTGATTTGATGATATCCCGAGACAGCGTCCAGAAAGCACAACAGATCGCACTCGGCGGTGGAGTCCACGATCTGGTCGATGCACGGGTGCGGGAAGGGGTCCTGAGGACGGGCCTTGTTGAGGCTCGTGGAGTCGACGCACATGCGCTTCTTTCCCCTCTTTTTGGGGACAACCACTGGGTTGGCCAGCCAATCCGGGTGCCGTACTTCTCGAATAACACCGGCTTCTTGCAGCTTGCGGACCTCCTGGACGATGAACGCTTGCTTCTCTTGTGCTTGGCGTTGCGCTTTTTGCTTCACCGGACGCGCATTGGGGCATACCACCAAGTGGTGCTCGATCACCTCCCTCGGGACACCGACCAAGTCGGACGCCTCCCACGCAAATACGTCTTTGTTGACCCTGAGGAAGCCAACCAACGCCTCCTGGTCCTGGGGAAGGCCGGCGCCTATGGTGAAGGTGGGGCCCGAGCCCCTGTTGTCGACAGGCACCTGCTTCGTCTCGGCCCGGTCTTAAGAGAACAACTGCTTTTTCTTTGCGGGCGCGGCCTCCAGAGCCTCCGGGGCACAAGGCCGCCGCGGCCCTGTAGGCGAGCTTGAGGGCCCGGACTGTATCCTTTGTGTCTCCGGTCATCGTGATGATGTCGCTGCTGCCTGGCATCTTGATGACGTTGTAGCCTGCATGGTCGCCGCCATGAATTTGGCGAGGGTTGGATACCCCAGGATGGAGTTGTACGGAAGGCTGATGCGGCATTGTCGAAGTCGATCAACTCGACACGATAGTTGTTGCGCTTGCCGAAGGTGACAGGGAGGCGCACCTGCCCCAAGGGGGTGGCTGAGCCCTTGACCACCCCCGAGAAGGGCTTGGTGGGCGCAAGCTGGTCGTAGTGCACCTGGAGCAGGTCGAAGGTCTCCACGGAGAGGACGTTAAGGCCGGCGCTGCCGTCGCTGAGGGTCTTGGTGACTGCGGCATTGCTGATGGTGGGCGTGCACAGCATGGGGAGCGCGCCTGCGGCGACCTTGGTTTTGGGATGATCCTTGAAGTCGAAGGTGATGTCGGCCTCAGGCGTCGCGTGGCCTCGTGAAGCCTCATGCTGCGGCCAAGTAGCACTCGCCCGATGGAAGAGCTGCTTGACATGGCGGCCAGAAGCAGGCGCCCGTGACCCGCCGATGATGCACGCGACCGCGTGGGGGTGCCGGTGCCGCAAAGTGTGTGACAAATTGATCACAGAGCTCCTTCCAAGAGGAGATCGAGGCGTCCGGGAGGCCGCGAAGCCAAGATCGGGGGGCCTCTGCTAGGGCCATGGGGAGCCAGTTTGCCATGGCCTTGTCGTTGCCACCCGCCGCTTGGATGGCTTGTGCGTATAGTTGAAGGAACTCTTCGGGGTTTGCAACGCCGTCGTATCGTGGGGGCAGCGCTGGCCTGAACCTCATGGGCCACCTTACCCGGCGCAAGCCGGGGGTGAAGGCCGGGCAGCCTGCAGTGCTCGCGTAGGCTTCGGGCGGCCATGCCTGCAGGGCAGCGCCAGCCATGGGGACGATGGAGCAAGGGCGGAGCATGGTTGGTGAAGAGGCGAGGCTTCGACACTCCCCTACCTGGCGCGCCAAATGTCGGATTCAGGGCTCCGCAGACCCAAGAAAGTTCCAACTCAGGGGCGTGTGCCAAGATCTCAACCATTCCAAGGCTCAAGCTCACCACCCCACAGCCTAGCCTCATCGAGTTCGTGCGAGCGGGGAAGATGAACACAACAGTTTATCCAGATTCGGGCCGCCTTGCGGTGTAAAACCCTACTCCTGCTTTGTGGTGGATTGGCCTCACGAGGGGGCGGAGGATGAACTAATATAGTGGATGAGCAACCTCGCGACGGCTCAGGTAGTGAGGGTGGAATAGATCTGATGTCGAAGCTGTCCTTCTCTACGGTGGAGACTAGCCTAAATTCATAGTGGCCTTGGTCCTCTTCCCTCATATCTTAGGCGGGAAGGGATCCCACAACGGCCAATTTGAAAGGGGACAAGAGGTACATCTAATCCTGACGAAAGGTGGTCTTCGCCTGCAAAGCTTCTGCTCGTGACACAGAGGTGGGCTTGGTGATGACATCCGTCCTACCGAGCTCGTGGTCTCGGTCTTGTTGCACCGGAATGGAAACCTTCGGGGGATTCCTAAGGAACCCGCGTACGTCCTTGCCTCCTTAGCACCAAAGAGGAAATTGTCCTCTGCGCCTGCTGGCGCCAGCCTGGCCTTGGTCGTCATGGCTTACGTTATGGAGAGCCTCTTGAGGCTAGGTACCTGCATAGATATCTCCGCTCTTCGGGAGGCAGGTTCATAGAGCTGCCCCTCGGGAGGTCTTGGCGTCGTCCGCCTAGCGAGGCCCGGGGGCCCTCATGAGGGTCTTGCCCTGGGGGGTCTTGTAGCTGGGCCGTACCAGCCGTCGAGGGAGCCACGCCATGGGCTGCGGGCAGGCAGATCTAGGTACCCTCGATCCTTGAACGCCGACAGGCACACCCTCCACTTCAGGTATGACAGGGCGACGACACTCTTCGTCAAGATCTTCGGGGAGGACGGCAGACGCCTGGGATGCTGCCCGGAGAGCGACAACAGCGGCGGTGATCACCTCTCCTCCGATGAAGACGGCCGTTGTGGCGGCGGCGACGTCCTTGGCGGTGAACTTGCCCTTGGCGACGAGCGCGGCGCCTCTAGCGGTAACGGCTCTTCCTTCGGGGGGAGCGAGAGCGACGATGACTACGACGAGCCGGCGCGTAGCCGCGTCAAGGTGGAGGACGACTCTGACTGAGCGCCGGCGATGTTGGCGCCTTAGGAGCGGCGTCCTCTAGGAGGCAGTTTCTTTCGGTTGTTTTTATTTTCCTGCATCGAAATCATCAAGGGCCCTGTAGGGGCGTGTAAGGAACTGTGGCGCTTGCGCCAACGTAAAAACTCAGCCACTCTTATGGAGATGAAACCCAAAAGATTTTCGTTGGGCGTAACCCTCTCAGCGACGCGCCACATCGGAACCCGGGTGTGGTGGAAAATGGGCAAGGGCCGGGCCGTCACCCCCCAAGTGGCGCGCCGTATCTTGATCCGGATACGGTGGCAAGTGAGCGAGGATCGGGTCGTCGCATCCTTAGTGGCGCGCTACATCGGCGCCCGGATATAGTGGAAAATGAGCAAGGGTCTTCGCATTTGACTCGACGAGTGCGAAGGGTAAGGAAGCTAGCCGAGCCTAGGAGGATTCGCTTAGGTAGCTGGAACGTAGGGTCTTTGACAGGGAAGCTTCGGGAGCTAGTTGATGCAGCAGTGAGGAGAGGTGTTGATATCCTTTGCGTCCAAGAAACCAAATGGAGAGGACAGAAGGCGAAGGAGGTGGAGGATACCGGCTTCAAGCTGTGGTACACGGGGACGGCTGCAAACAGAAATGGCGTAGGCATCTTGATCAACAAGAGCCTCAAGTATGGAGTGGTAGACGTCAGGAGACGTGGGGACCGGATTATCCTGGTCAAGCTGGTAGTTGAGGACTTGGTTCTCAATGTTATCAGCGCATATGCCCCGCAAGTAGGCCACAATGAGAACACCAAGAGGGAGTTCTGGGAAGGCTTGGAAGACATGGTTAGGAGTGTACTGATTGATGAGAAGCTCTTCATAGGAGGAGACCTCAATGGCCACGTGGGTACATCTAACACAGGTTTTGAAGGGGCGCATGGGGGCTTTGGCTATGGCATCAGGAATCAAGAAGGAGAAGATGTCTTAAGCTTTGCTCTAGCCTACAACATGATTGTAGCTAACACCCTCTTTAGAAAGAGAGAATCACATCTGGTGACTTTTAGTAGTGGCCAACACTCTAGCCAGATTGATTTCATTCTCTCGAGAAGAGAAGATAGGCGTGCGTGCCTAGACTGTAAGGTGATACCTGGGGAGAGTGTTGTACCCCAGCATAAGCTGGTGGTTGCTGACTTTCGCTTTCGGATTCGTGTCCAGCGGGATAAGCGTGCCAAGGTCGCTAGAACGAAGTGGTGGAAGCTCAAGGGGGAGGTAGCTCAGGTGTTCAAGGAGAGGGTATTTAAGGAGGGCCCTTGGGAGGAAGGAGGGGATGCGGACAATGTGTGGATGAAGATGGCGACTTGCATTCGTAAGGTGGCCTCGGAGGAGTTTGGAGTGTCCAGGGGAAGGAGAAGCGAAGATAAGGATACCTGGTGGTGGAATGATGATGTCCAGAAGGCGCTTAAAGAGAAGAAAGATTGCTTCGGACGCCTATACCTGGATAGGAGTGCAGACAACATAGAGAAGTACAAGATGGCGAAGAAGGCCGCAAAGCGAGCTGTTGGTGAAGCAAGGGGTCGGGCATATGAGGACCTCTACCAACGGTTAGGCACGAAGGAAGGTGAAAGGGACATCTATAAGATGGCTAAGATTCGGGAGAGGAAGACGAGGGATATTGGCCAAGTCAAATGCATCAAGGACGGAGCAGGCCAACTTTTGGTGAAGGACGAAGAGATTAAGCATAGATAGCGGGAGTACTTCGACAAGCTGTTCAATGGGGAGAATGAGAGTTCTACCATTGAACTGAATGACTCCTTTGATGAGACCAGCATGCGTTTTGTGCGGCGCATCCAGGAGTCTGAGGTGAAGGAGGCTTTAAAAAGGATGAAAGGAGGCAAGGCGATGGGCCCTGATTGTATCCCCATTGAGGTGTGCAAAGGTCTCGGGGACATAGCGATAGTATAGCTAACCAAGCTTTTCAACCTCATTATTCGGGCAAACAAGATGCCAGAAGAATGGAGACGGAGTATATTAGTACCAATCTTCAAGAACAAGGGGGATGTTCAGAGTTGTACTAATTACCGTGGAATTAAGCTGATGAGCCATACAATGAAGCTATGGGAGAGAGTCATTGAGCACCGCTTAAGAAGAATGACAAGCGTGACCAAAAATCAGTTTGGTTTCATGCCTGGGAGGTCGACCATGGAAGCCATTTTCTTGGTACGACAACTTAGAGAGATATAGGGAGCATAAGAAGGACTTGCATATGGTGTTCATTGACTTGGAGAAGGCCTATGATAAGATACCGCGGAATGTCATGTGGTGGGCCTTGGAGAAACAAAGTCCCAGCAAAGTACATTACCCTCATCAAGGACATGTACAATAATGTTGTGACAAGTGTTCGAACAAGTGATGTCGACACCGATGACTTCCCGATTAAGATAGGACTGCATCAGGGGTCAGCTTTGAGCCCTTATCTTTTTGCATTGGTGATGGATGAGGTCACAAGGGGTATACAAGGAGATATCCCATGGTGTATGCTCTTTGCGGATGATGTGGTGCTAGTTGACGATAGTCGGACGGGGGTAAATAGGAAGTTAGAGTTATGGAGACAAACCTTGGAATCGAAAGGGTTTAGGCTTAGTAGAACTAAAACCGAGTACATGATGTGCGGTTTCAGTACTACTAGCTGTGAGGAGGAGGAGGTTAGCCTTGATGGCCAGGTGGTACCTCGGAAGGACACCTTTCGGTATTTGGGGTCAATGTTGCAGGAGGATGGGGGTATTGATGAAGATGTGAACCATCGAATCAAAGCCGGATGGATGAAGTGGCGCCAAGCTTCTGGCATTCTCTGTGACAAGAGAGTGCCACAAAAGCTAAAAGGCAAGTTCTACAAGACGGCGGTTCGACCCGCAATGTTGTATGGCGCGGAGTGTTGGCCGACTAAAAGGCGACATGTTCAACAGTTAGGTGTGGCGGAGATGCGTATATTGAGATGGATGTGTGGCCACACGAGGAAGGATCGAGTCCGGAATGATGATATACGAGATAGAGTTGGGGTAGCACCAATTGAGGAGAAGCTTGTCCAACATCGTTTGAGATGGTTTGGGCATATTCAGCGCAGGCCTCCAGAAGCTCCAGTGCATAGCGGACGGCTAAAGCGTGCGGAGAATGTCAAGAGAGGGCGGGGTCGACCGATTTTGACATGGGAGGAGTCCATTAAGAGAGACCTGAAGGATTGGAGTATCGACAAAGAGCTAGCTATGGACAGGGGTGCGTGAAAGCTTGCTATCCATGTGCCAGAGCCATGAGTTGGTTGCGAGATCTTATGGGTTTCACCTCTAGCCTACCCCAACTTGTTTGGGACTAAAGGCTTTGTTGTTGTTGTTGTTGTTGTTGTTGGCGTCCCTCGTTTGGGCTCGAGCCCCCTTTCCTTCACGATAGCTTAGTGCTCGGCGTCGCTGGGACCCAGTCCCCAGGCAAACTTCTGCCGTCGCTGGTATGCCAGGTCGCGATGTTGTGCGCAAGGCCAGGAGGTGAGCGACCCGAGGTTCGGTAAAAGCTCTTGAGGCGCGATGCTTAAGAGGCCCCCCTTGACGCGCAAGCAGCTTTCGAGAGAGAAGGGGTGTTTTCACCCGAAATCGTGAAAAACGAAGGTGAGGCATTAATAGTAAGGCTCGCGCCCGGCGCGGGGAAGATGACTTAGCTCAGGTTGCTCGTGGCTCGCAAAGGATTCCTACGTCATGAGGGCGCGCTTCCCTGGAGCCTGGTCCTCCTTTCTTGCTCTGAAATAAATCAACACAAGTCCCGCTGGGGTGCGTAAAAAGATTGGTATCCCTTGGTATTTCAAGCGATGCCTGCACAGTCGGACCGCGCCCCTCTTCCCTCGTATCCTTGCGGAGCTTGCCCCTCATTTCCTTGCCTGCCAGGGTGCTCTACGTCGCCAGGGCCCAGCCCCGCGCATTCCTCAGTCGCCATTGGAATGTCAGGTTGCGATGCCTGGACAGAGCCAAGGGGCGGGGGGCTACGAAGCTAGTGAGGCTACTGAGTCGCGATGCTTAGGGGTCCTGTGAGCGGCCCGCATGAAGAAAACGTGGGCGATGGCGAGGTTAACCCGGGGCCCTTCATACCTTTTTCTCATCAGCCTATGCGTGGGGGGACGTGAGAAGACCAGACACCAGGAACCTGGTGAGGTGGCACGCGCGGGGGAAGGCCTGTGAGCCAAGGCTTGGCCTGAGCATAAGCACCGTGTCCAGCCCCGGCTCGCGTGCAACCCAGGGAAATGCTATGAGCAGTGTCGCTTGGAGAGCCAAGAGGCCACTTGAGGTTAATGCTACCCGTAGGGCACCCTCAGTTGTTTATCCACCAGTGCGGAGCATGGGGCTTCCACTGGGCGTGGGCATGGTCGTATTGCGACCGTATCCGTCTGCGCTGAGCATGGGGCTTCCACTGGGCGTGGGTAAGGAGCTCTGTGCTAGAGTCTCCGGGCGTGTACAACCCTGTTTCGTTTGTACGCGTTGCTGGCATGACGGAATTTTGAGGTGTATCTAAACACTCGTGAGCAAGCGCGGGGCTCAGGAGGTCCTACCTCAAGGCGGGTTGCGCCTGGTCTTGGGCGCGAGGCGCGCTTATGAAACCTGAGTGATGAGGGTGACCTGTGCCGAGCGAACGTCCAAAGGTCGTCGCATGAGAAGGCTAAACACTAAGGACCCATAGGAGGTGACGTGGACGGGGCCGGCCCGCCGGACAGAGCTCGGTCGCTTGGGTTTGTCAACGCTGCAGGGATGGACCCGAGCACAAACGCCATGCCAAGTCTTCTCATGCAATAATCTAAGGAAGAACACCTGGCGCGCGGCTCCCGCGGCGGCGAAGCACCGGATTGCGGTTGTACGAACCGGGCCGCGCGCCCTCACTCACCCACTCGCGATTAGCTCATGCGAGGACAAGGCACCAAGGACCCCAAGAGGTGACGTGCACGGGAGCTGGCCCGCGAGACAGAGCTCGATCGCTTGGATTTAACAACACTGCATGGACGGACCGAGCACATACGCCGTGCCAGCCCTTAATCATGAGGCAGTCGAGGGCGGGATTGCGAGGGCGCGGCGACATTCATGGTGACGAAGTACCGGGCACGCAGGTTAAATTACCAAGAAATTTTCATCAAGGGCAAAACGATACGGCTGCAGGGGCGGCCCCTAACAGTTTGAGGATAATACAGCCCAAGGGGCGCCCTCAATTAAACAAACTAAAAAGTCACCTGGCACCAGTGTTGTAGGAGCGTCGAGGAAGTCATTGAAGCGTGTCGTGGAGGTTCGCTCGTCATGAGCCGGGCGGCTCTAGAGGCTTGCGAGGCTCGGGGGACTCGCGATGGCTTGGGAGCTCCAGAGACATCACCGCCAAGCGTCGGGCCTCGTGAGACGCCATCGCTCGCTGCGCGAGCCTCTGGTACGAGGCGCCAATGTTCAGCAGGCCGAAAGGCATGCAGACGTAGTTGTAGGGGTAGCCCTCGCTCTGGCCGACGCGCGACGGCCAGAAGAGGTCCTGAGAAGCGGCCCTGTTGAGGCCTGGGATGTTGACGCAGACGCGCAGCCCATCGCTTGCGTCTGGGGCGGTAGCTGCACTTGTGGGACGCGTGGGGTGGAGTTCGCCGCGCATAGCCTGAGCTTCCTGAAGTTCCTCAATCGCCTTGGTGATGAATTCTCGTGCTCCTTGCGCCTCGCGCTGTGCTCCTTGCTTGCGAGGCGCGCGTCGAGGCACGCCTCCAAGTGGTGCCCGAGCACCTCCCTCGTCGCATCGGTCAGGTCAAAGGCTCTCCAGATGGGAGCCCTCGAGCCCATCCTGAGGGAGGCGTCGGGCGCGCCTTCCTATGCGGGAGGAAGAGGCGCCCCGACAGCGGGCGCAGAGCCAGAGGCGTCGCCGACGGGTTTGTTGGCCTCCGGACGGCCCTTGGGGAGGAGTTGCTTCTTCTTCGCCGGGGTAGCCTCGGGAGGAAGGATGCCTCCCTCGCCATCAAAGTTTTTGACCGTCGTGGCCCGGTAGGCGTGCTCGAGGGAGCAGACCGCATCCTTCTCATCGCAGACGACGGTGATGACGCCGCTGTACCCAGGCATCTTGAGGATGTTGTAGCCGTGATGAGTAGCCGCCATGAACTTGGCGAGGGTCGGGTACCCCAGGATAGCGTTGTACGGGAGGCTAATGTGGGCCACATCAAAGTCGATGAACTCGGTGTGGTAGTTGTCGCGCTTATCGAAGGTGACTAGGAGGCGCACCTGCCCCAGGGAAGTGGTGGAGCCGTTGGTCACCCCAGAGAATGGCCTAGTGAGCATGAGCTGGTCGTAGGGCACCTGAAGCGTCTCAAAGGTCTCGACAGAGAGCACGTTGAGGCCAGCGCCGCCGGCGATGAGGGTCTTGGTGACAGAAATGTTGCTGATGGTGGGCATGCACAACATGGGGAGTGCGCCAGTGGTGGCCGGACACCTGAGGTGGTCCTTGAAATCGAAGATGATGGCGTACCGCGACCACTTGAGGGGACGCGCGGCTTCGAGTTTCGGGAAGGCCGCGTTCACCTCACGAGAGAACTGCTTGAAGATACGGTTCGACATGGGTGCCTAGGCACCGCCGAGGATGCAGGCAATCGCACGAGGCTCCTGATAGCCCCCAGCCCCCTCATCCTGATGGTTGTCGTCGTTCCTCCTTGGTGGCGGCGGCAGCGGAGGGAGGCTGGCGTTGCCCTGAGGACGGACCTCACGAGGCTGATCACGCCGGGGGCCGTCACGAGGCTGATCGCGCCAGCCGCCCTTGCGAGGCTGGTCATGCCAGACCTGCCGAGGGTTGCGGTTGTCCCAGCGACCTCCGCCGCGGCCTCCACCACGGTCACTGCGCGCTTGGCGGCGGCTCAGGCGCTTGTCCCGAAGCGCCCTGGGCTCCTGACAGTTGTTGGTGTTGTGAGTGTGAACATTGTGAAAGACGCAGAATAGGCGTCCGTCCATGGCGTGCTCGTCGTGGTCACGACCGTGCTTTAGCTCGGGCTCGGCCGCTAGCACGGCGGGGCCCTGGCGCTTCACCTCCTTGGCCTTGACTTTCTTGTCTTCGGGGTCGTCAGCTGGGTGCTTCAAAAGGGTGAGGCGACCTTCCTCAGCCCTGGTGCACCTGTCCGTCAGGTTGAACATCTCCAGCGTCGAGCACAGGTCATCGTGGATGGCGAGCTCCTCACTCATCTTGATGTTCGTGACGCCCTCGGTGAACACTGAGATGATGGCTTCGTCCGAGGCCTTCAGGATCTTGAGGCGGACCTGGGTGAAGCGCTAAATGTACTTGCGAAGAGTCTTGCCGAGGCACTGCTTCACGCGCCGCTGGTCGTTGACGGTGAGGGCGCGGTCGCGGGTGCTTTGGAAGTTGGCGATGAACTGCTCGCGGATCTCGTCCCATGAAGAGATCGACCCCTCCGGAAGATGCATGAGCCAGGAGCACGTGCCATCCTTGAGAGCCATGGGGAACCAATTCGCCACGACCTTGTCGTCGCCGTTCGTCGCCTTGATGCTCAACGCATAGAGCTTAAGGAACTCCGCCGAGTCAGGAATGCCGTCGTAGCGCGGGGGTAGCTCTAGCTTGAACTTGACTTGCCAGACCACTTGACGCCCTCTGGCGCCCGCTGGCGCCCTCCTGGTCTTGGTCATCATGGCTCCCATCATCGCGCGCCTCGCGAGGTGGGTGCAAGCCTAGAGATATCTGCTCCTCTGGAGGCCGCTCTTTGGGAGGCCTTGATGTCGTTCGCCTCGCGAGGCGGAGGCCCTTGCGAGGGTCTTGCTCGTGAAATTCTAGCGCTGGGCCACACCGGGTCGTTGGTGAAGCCACGCGCTGGTTCGTAGGTAGACGGGCCTGAGTATCCCGTTCTCAGAACCTCGACAATGACAGATATCGAGTGATAAATTAGCAATAAGCCTTAGAATTTCAATCTCGGGACATTTTAATATCTAAAAGTGATGATATTTTATTCTTTATCTTTGTAAGTATTACCTTGAAAGGAACCTGGAGGCGAGAGAAAGGGAACTTGCACGTGCGGAAGAGCTCGAGGAAAAGGCCCCCAAAGTAAAAGCCAAGTCAAAAATGTCAAAGGTGAATGCCTAACGTTTTATTTTTTTCTGAACTAGTATCGTCACAGCGCATGTACCGTATGCTATGGTTTAGTTTGTCAATACTTAACATTCTCTTTTGTGAACCGCGTTGCAGGCCGAAAAACTTGCAAGGAAGAAACAGAAAGTGCAGGCCTTCCAACAAAGCAAGCAGAAATCAAAATCAATGAAAAACTCGAAGAGGTGGAACTGAGATGCTGCCCCTATCGGCAGTGCGATTCACGGTGCCATAGAGCATCGGCGACAGTGCCTGGGAGGCCCCTGGTGTGCTGAAATGCTACAAGGAGCGCATATCAAGAGAAGCAACAGCATGCATACATGAGCAATGGCCATGGAGGCAGTTGATGATAGTAATAGCATTATAGAACGCCA
Organism: Triticum aestivum; assembly: GCF_018294505.1. NCBI lineage: Eukaryota > Viridiplantae > Streptophyta > Magnoliopsida > Poales > Poaceae > Triticum > Triticum aestivum. The sequence goes on along the minus strand of NC_057803.1, from coordinate 323,220,467 downwards.
AACTATGTAACTAGGCAGGAAATAATTTTTAACCTTGTATATAACACAGGCAGTTTCTGATTGAGGAATGCTTTATTTGCAACGATTAACAAATAGCAACACCATTTATGATCTTCGTGAAAAATCTCTACTATTAATCGTTACCCGCCAGAGAGGAATGATGCAGCAATTCTATCATCATGTGAAAAATCTGCACTACTCGTTGTTACCCGCAGGAGATGAATGATGCCACCCTTCCCGTCGTTCGCTCCGAGCGTGGCGCTACCTGCTTGGTGCCCTCCTCCTTGGCGTCTCCAGTGATCCATGACGCGTGAACCATGGACGTCTCCGGGTGATCCATGGACGCCTGCGGACCCACTTTGCGTGGTGTCTTGCCATGACGCGTGGACCAGGGACGCCCGCGGGGCCACTTTGTATACTGTCTTGCGTAGCTGCGTGTGTTTCTTGCGCTAGTGGAGGCGGTGTGGCAGGGGGTTCGATTATTGTTCGGTTGACTGTTGACTACCTCGTCTTTTTTTGGTGTCTATAATCAGATGTTCGACACTGTTGGGTCTGTCCGGTTATCCTGGGGCCACTCGGTTGGTGTGTTCTGGGTGTGTGTATCTGGTTCAGTCCGCTTCGTGGCCGATTGTTGCCCGCCTCACTTTGCCGGCTTGTCCATGTTCAAAGTAATTGCAAGAGGCAAATGACAAATAGTAGAATAGTTGTTTTCATTGATGATGGAATTACACATATATATAGCCCCTGAAGGGGTGAAGGGACACGAGACAACCGCCTCAATTAGGAAAAACAGGGATTAATAGGATTAATTAAATCCTAACACTCCCCCTAATCCATGCTTGTTAGTGTAAGTATCATCATCTTGAGAAGCTCCTCCAAAAACCCTGTGGGAAAAATACAAGGAGATAGGTGTTTGATATGTTGCTAAAACTCCTTCAAACCCAGTGGAAAAAAAAGAAAAAATAATGCAACATATAATGGTTATTGTCTTTTTTAACTCGATACGAGAAAACTCATAGAGTTTACAGGACAATAAATATGTCGTCTATACTTTCTTAAAAACCCCGGTAGGGAAAACAGAAAATATGACATATGGTCTTGTGTTGATATTACCTCATTAAAAACCTTTATGAGAATCTGTAAAGTAAACTCATGAAAGGAAAAAGAGTATAATATGATGCATTGAACATGAACAATTCAGGAAGGTACTTCCCCTGATTCTTGCAAAATTCGAAGCCGTCACATACCAAAACATAGAAGTTAGTAGAGACCCGCTGAACAAATCAGTCACATTGATTTAACTTGCAAGATATGCAATATAGTGATATTGCTTATTATGTAACCTGTTTGCATCCGAGCAACACAAGAAACATTATCGTTGAGATAATGGTTGATGGATGTAGCCACGAGGTCTGTTTCGAAGACTCTTCATGAGAGGGCTACCACACCTAGTAGGAACACTAAACTTGTCTACGATCTGACATAGTGGGGATCTGATCGATGTATCCAATGATATCGGTGTTCAGATTTCTTCAAAACTGAAAAACAGGACAAGATGTTTCATGCCTTGGAGATATCGAAAGATATTCTTGAGTACCAACCAATTATGTTTGGTCGGTCCAATGGCATATGGAACGTTGAGTCCCAATATCTCATTTCCATCATCTCTTGGTCTAAATAGATCTTTCTCTACGTCTAGAGAATGAACTACCATGAGAGTTATGGATTGATAATATTTGTCCACAATGAATTTCTCCAATATATCTTGGATATAGACAACATAGTATACCATAATGTATGAATGAAGGTGCTCAAGTTGTAGAAACGAGCGGTGTTTTGGTTTACCCAAATCCTTCATTTAAACTCCATCATTAAATGATTACATGTGTCGTCATTGCAGACATACAAACATGCATAATCATCTTTGTAGGAGTAATCCTTTTGTATAAGGAACTCACTACGTCGGTTGTACCATATGTACCGACCACAATAAGTCGTATGGTGACTTACCAGTTTTACACAATGTATGTTGCATTTTGTATTTCGATTCAGAATTGAGATTTCATCGGAAATCAATCATATATGTCTGAATCTAGTGATCCACATGGATATGTAATCACTACATCTATCAACTGCAGAGATAGATGATTTTGTACTGCCAATGATATAAGTTATCGAAAAGAGATTCCACCTCTGGAGAATAGTTGGGTATCTGCGTGAACCCTTGTGCTACAATACTTGCTCTTTGTTTCACCACCTTATTGTTCTCAATTCCGTTTCCAGAAAAAAAACTGGTGTAGGTATTGCTTATGAATACCTTCCTATTATTGAGCAAGATCATTTCTACCTAGATTATACCCTTTGCTTGAGTTCAGTCCGAGTGTTGTTCACACTTTGCCATGGCCATGGTCTTTGGATCTGAATCATTTGAAAGGTTTTTGCAATCTAGTTGAGAAATGTTGTCGACAATTGTATACTTTTGGTTATATGATTCTCCAGAATCTATATATCAATATATTGTTGATGGAAATATCGTTACCCATGGTGACTGCTCGCGATTTCCCAATGCGATTGAGTCGGGTATTCCGATGTCCCGGTCATTATGTGCACTATGACCTGGGTTGGTGGAGGTTTCCCATCCATTGGGTGTATACTACCCATTAGGTGTCTATCAACGTGAAGTTGACTTACATTTACTGATTCACAGGCCTTGATATCCTTGTTTGCAAGAAGCTGAATCCTGATGTACTTCTGCCATACATCTCCCCCTGTTGCTTTGAACGGGGAGTGGAGTGAATTTTGTTGCTACCTCCACTCTTTCAGGCATACTTTTGCGGGATTGTAGGATTGTGTGACACCTTTATAGTCAGTAAATGAATCTGGCAGGTTATTTGCAATGTGTTGCAAATCTTCTGAACGCATGGTTCAGATCTTTGAGTACGTGGATTTAAGGCAGAAATGTGTTCAACATTCCACTAATTTCCTGGCATTCTTTATGGTACTTGAATTCTCCCCCTAATGCCTGGAAATATTCCTCATTGAATCAACATACTGGCCTTGAATAACTCCCTATTCGAGGGGCTTGAGGTATTGATGGAAATACAATTATTCCTCACATAGATCCCAACTATATGTTGAGGGGCCAATGATGTAGCCGGGTGGTGATATCGGTGTGTAACCGAATTACCGCAGATAGGAAATACTTGGTAGATTTCCATGTATCAAAGATAGAGGGAATAATATAATGTAGTTTGGTCATGAGAGTGTAAGACTGCATGACTCCAACGTAAAGTTGGTAAGTTGCAATTCCAAAGTAAAGATTATGCAATGAGCTTAACTCTTTGGATAGGATTCTACCAAACCATTTTGAGTCTAGACATTAGGACAAATTGCTAAACTTCAATCCAAGGGCCATAAAGAAGGCACTCAAGGAGAATTCTACAAGGTTATCCATTCGATTTGCTTGAAATCGATGTCAGGATAATGAGCCAATGGTTTTGTGTGAATAAAGCACACTTAAGACCATCATGTAGATATGTCCTTTAGAACCATGGAATACCTGAATAGTCTACTCAGTGGTTGGGAAGAGCCACTTATCTCGACTTGATGCATTCAAGGAGTCTGAGTGGTTCAACATACACTTTAAGGTGTACAAGCCTTAAAATTTGCCTCCTTGTGTCACATGTAGTGCACATAAAATCCAAATATTGTTAGAATGTAGCATCATAATAATCATAAACCACTGGAATTGCTGATAGTTTCGGTTTCAACCCAATGCCAATGATGACCAAAGCAGGAATGCCAAGTTTGTCATGCCAAAGACACTCTGGAAAAATATCTCGTACGTAACATGTGCTACGGGTTTTGTAGTATGTGTAGTGCAATGCCAATGATACATAGAGAATATGCTTGCCATATCCATTGCATATGGTAAAGAGAAGATATTCCTCTTTGTTGTCATCATAAGTTTCGCTATGGAAACTATTTTGACGGATACCTTTATAGTTTAGTAGGGTATGAGCTAAACCCGGAAGCAATAAAGCATCCTGACGATACTCGAGTACCCACAGGGATAGTAAATATGACTCGAGTTGAGCCAACAAATACCTCATCGCGTCTAGCGATTTTAAAATATCTCCTTTCTCTCAATGAGAGTGGAAACATTGGACTTCCCTGAGTATAGAGTGTGTGTGGTGCATATGTCCACAAGGCACATATCATTTTTCATCGGATTGACTCGCGTAGAAATCTATATATAGACATGAAGATTCTCAATATGAAAATCACTGTCAGATATATAGAATGCATACAAATGTATGTGTATCAAAGTGCTGATACAATATATTGTGATATACAATATATGATGACAACAATACTTATGTTCTTATTAGAACATCGTAAATTGACATAAATTATGTTGACCACTCAGGAGATTGAGAGACTAGAAGAAGTCTCCACACATGTCGGTTGAGGCATATTCAACCATCACGTTCTCCGTGCTCATAGTGTCCCGTCACAGCTGGTGTTGTCGGATTGAAGGTTGAAGTAAGATTCAAACCTTTGCCCTTGAGGTTCATTGTATCCCAAGAATTGTTGATACAGAATAACTAGATGCTGAGATCTGAATCTAATGCCTTATAATGTATAAGGCAACATTTTTCTGTTAGCGGTGTGATCCTGACCAGAAGGGGAGCCTTGGCGCAGTGGTAAAGCTGCTGCCTTGTGACCATGAGGTCATGGGTTCAAGTCCTGGAAACAGCCTCTTACAAAAATGTAGGGAAAGGCTACGTACTATAGACCCAAAGTGGTCGGACCCTTCCCTGGACCCTGCGCAAGCGGGAGCTACATGCACCAGGTTGCCCTTTTAACTCTGCCTATGTTGTCTCAACATAGCCGGTCCTAAGCCCGGGTAAAGGAGGAGGGTTGTGATAGGCTTGGCGAGCCAACATAAAAACTCAGCCACTCTTATGGAGATGAAACCCAAAAGATTTTCGTTGGGGCTTAACCCTCTCAGCGACGCGCCACATCGGAACCCGGGTGTGGTGGAAAATGGGCAAGGGCCGGGCCGTCACCCCCCAAGTGGCGCGCCGTATCTTGATCCGGATACGGTGGCAAGTGAGCGAGGATCGGGTCGTCGCATCCTTAGTGGCGCGCTACATCGGCGCCCGGATGTAGTGGAAAATGAGCAAGGGTCTTCGCATTTGACTCGACGAGTGCGAAGGGTAAGGAAGCTAGCCGAGCCTAGGAGGATTCGCTTAGGTAGCTGGAACGTAGGGTCTCTGACAGGGAAGCTTCGGGAGCTAGTTGATGCAGCAGTGAGGAGAGGTGTTGATATCCTTTGCGTCCAAGAAACCAAATGAAGAGGATAGAAGGCGAAGGAGGTGGAGGATATCGGCTTCAAGCTGTGGTACACGGGGACGGCTGCAAACAGAAATGGCGTAGGCATCTTGATCAACAAGAGCCTCAAGTATGAAGTGGTAGACGTCAGGAGACGTGGGGACCGGATTATCCTGGTCAAACTGGTAGCTGAGGACTTGGTTCTCAATGTTATCAGCGCATATGCCCCGCAAGTAGGCCACAATGAGAACACCAAGAGGGAGTTCTGGGAAGGCTTGGAAGACATGGTTAGGAGTGTACCGATTGGTGAGAAGCTCTTCATAGGAGGAGACCTCAATGGCCACGTGGGTACATCTAACACAGGTTTTGAAGGGGCGCATGGGGGCTTTGGCTATGGCATTAGGAATCAAGAAGGAGAAGATGTCTTAAGCTTTGCTCTAGCCTACAACATGATTGTAGCTAACACCCTCTTTAGAAAGAGAGAATCACATCTGGTGACTTTTAGTAGTGGCCAACACTCTAGCAAGATTGATTTCATCCTCTCGAGAAGAGAAGATAGGCGTGTGTGCCTAGACTGTAAGGTGATACCTGGGGAGAGTGTTGTACCCCAGCATAAGCTGGTGGTTGCTGACTTCCGCTTTCGGATTCGTGTCCAGCGGGATAAGCGTGCCAAGGTCGCTAGAACGAAGTGGTGGAAGCTCAAGGGGGAGGTAGCTCAGGTGTTCAAGGAGAGGGTATTTAAGGAGGGCCCTTGGGAGGAAGGAGGGGATGCGGACAATGTGTGGATGAAGATGGCGACTTGCATCCGTAAGGTGGCCTCGGAGGAGTTTGAAGTGTCCAGGGGAAGGAGAAGCGAAGATAAGGATACCTGGTGGTGGAATGATGATGTCCAGAAGGCGCTTAAAGAGAAGAAAGATTGCTTCAGACGCCTATACCTGGATAGGAGTGCAGACAACATAGAGAAGTACAAGATGGCGAAGAAGGCCGCAAAGCGAGCTGTTGGTGAAGCAAGGGGTCGGGCATATGAGGACCTCTACCAACGGTTAGGCACGAAGGAAGGTGAAAGGGACATCTATAAGATGGCTAAGATCCGGGAGAGGAAGACGAGGGATATTGGCCAAGTCAAATGCATCAAGGACGGAGCAGGCCAACTCTTGGTGAAGGACGAAGAGATTAAGCATAGATGGCGGGAGTACTTCGACAAGCTGTTCAATGGGGAGAATGAGAGTTCTACCATTGAACTGAATGACTCCTTTGATGAGACCAGCATGCGTTTTGTGCGGCGCATCCAGGAGTCTGAGGTGAAGGAGGCTTTTAAAAGGATGAAAAGAGGCAAGGCGATGGGCCCTGATTGTATCCCCATTGAGGTGTGGAAAGGTCTCGGGGACATAGCGATGGTATGGCTAACCAAGCTTTTCAACCTCATTTTTCGGGCAAACAAGATGCCAGGAGAATGGAGACGGAGTATATTAGTACCAATCTTCAAGAACAAGGGGGATGTTCAGAGTTGTACTAATTACTGTGGAACTAGTAATCGTGTACGTGCAAATGCACGTATTAATGAGTACACATAATTTTCCAGTGAGATAAAATAGTACAATACTATCAAGCCTTTAGTTTCCTGTTTCTTGCTCCGAAGGTTTTTTCTCGTTACAAGATCCCATCAAATACAAAAGATACTAATAGACTAGCCTTTGGCTGTCGGACGAAATTGCGCAGCTAAAAGTAATATATATATGTAGTAGAAACAATATATTGATAGAAACCATAACTGAATTATTTCAAGTGTTTATATATAATGGTCTATCAGCATTAACCTTTGGCTATCAGCATTTTTTTACAAATTAATCAATGTTCTATATAATGGTCTTCGTTTCACAGGAAATGCTAACTTGTGATAATGTTCTCCACTGCATCTTCTTTTCAGCTCGAATCCTTTGTATCCGAATAATGTACAGAGAAACAAATCACACTTAACATGGATCGGTGATGGTAAAGCTATGCAATGGTAGAAAGAAATATCACTTCACTCTTCAGTTTCATCCATACGGTAAGCGTAGCTAGTTTATTTCCCTTATCATAGACTCATTTTGGCTTATATGCAACGATCTAATCACAAATCTAAAACCTGAGAGGCCTTACTGATAGATCGTAAGAAGCTCAATCGAAACGTGGAAATTACAAATATCATAGAAAACTGTTTTTGAGCAGAAAAAATTCATACTAATTTAGAATATAATTTAGAAGATGCAAGCAGGTCACATACCAGGCCAGTGACTGTAGACAACCTCCCAGGCTTCTTGGCCTATCTGTTTTCCTCACAAGATCCACATAATCACTTCACTGAACCAAGAAATGGGATCATTTATTGATAGTTAAACATGATTTCCTGATCATCAGCTCACTTGTTAGGTTAAAAATATATATAAAGATGGTTATTAGATCAGCATGCCTTGTTTCTTGCAATATTGGTGGCAGATGGAGGCTGATACTTGTGATGTGCAGTTAAATGATTTAATCATTTAAGGGAGATTTGATTTGATGCCTCTGACTGACTATATCAGGCAATGGATACTGAATAATCGCATCATACTTTGAGATAGCAGTAAGGTTAATACTTTAGCTTATTTACCAAATTACATTACTTGCAAAATATTTACCTATCTACAACAGGAAATTGTATATGTATCAGTATTGATGGAGCTAACATTAAACAGTATAATCAACATGTCTACCTCAGAGCCCTCTTCCTATCATTCCATGATATACATGCTTTTATCCTGAAGTTTGCATCTACTTCGCTATGTCTATTCAGATCAACTTAAGGTTCTAGGAATAATCAATAGTAAAGTTGGCGGTGTAGAAAAACCAGGATCATATGTATACGTTCAATTTCAGACCACAACATGGCCTACAAGGAGGGAATTAGCTAGGCAACGGAAGAAGCCTGAAAGGTAATCTTGATTAATTCTAAAATAGCAAACCATGATGGATGCCGGTGAGCTGCCTAAACGAACGTAAACATTGTTCATCACAAAAATTCAGAAATTTGTCATTCACTAATGGAGCACACACATGCCAGGGATGTTAAAGAAATGGGGAACATCGTACATCATTAGAAATATTCATGCAATATTGAGAAGCTCAATTATTAAATGGTGCAAACAAAGTAAGCAGAATCTCAAGTAAATATGAATATGTGACGAAAAGGACCTTAGATGCTGCAGATGTTGATGAGTGGCAATATTTGTACCTGTAGAAATAAAGTATGCGTAGTTAGGGAGGAAGAGGAAACTGAATTTGTTTTCATTCTGTCAAAATTATATATTTCAAAATGTCATTCAGTTTTGCCGCATATGGTTTTTATGTAAACTTTTGAATGTTGAAACATATGTTTCATGAATCTTGAAACATATTAGCTTGCACAATTTTTTTTAAAAAACTACTACATTATTTTCCCGTATAAAATTTGAGAAAGTGATAGTAGCAGACTGGTTAAGAGTAGAGGCTTCAGAAGATGTTGCAGAGGTGTGGAAGAAGGTAATACTCAAAAATAGAATTTTTTAGGTCAATTCAAGTTGCATCTCTAACTGGAGATGAAAGGTTTAATGTCATGAGTGTACCAAGCAGAGAGCATCTATTTTGCAAGCAGAGAGGCTGCAGGGTGCCTTTTATGCATTCAACAGAAGGACTAAGTAGATGCATCCTTTTTCACCTCCTATATTCACCATCCGCCTCTCCCATTTCCTCTCTCCACTGCCTCCTCTCAACCCATCCCGGTAAGCCCCACCTTCGCCTCGTCGATGCATACGGCCTTTGCATCACGGTGCGCAAACCTTCATGATCTAAATAGATCTACCTTTCATGTCAATATATAATGCTTGCTCACAGCCCATGACTCAATCTCTTGAAACAACAAAACACGTGGGTTTAAAAAAAAAAAAATTAAAACTACAATGTGCTATTTTTTAACTCAAACTACAATGTGCAGATTATATATTTAGATTATTTAGATTATATATTTGAGTAGTTGTGACAAAACAAAACATCGCTGCCGATACTATTGTGGATAACCCAATATAGCAAAACTTTGGCCTCCTTTCCTGTAGTTAGGCAACTTCAGGAGCATAGCAACACAATGGGATGGGAAGGTAAGCAACAAAACTTCAAATGTATGAGTTGCTTGGACTACAAATTTCTGAAATCCTCACTAATTAAATATGTCCTCATAAATTGTAACCCTTTTGGCGCTGAGTGTGGCATTGGCGTTGGATCATGATAATTCACATACGGCAATTGTTCCAGAATAATTGTTCCTGCTGTGTGGTAGAATCATGTATGTATGCACTAAAATAATCATAACCAGAAGGATCATGTATGTATCAGATTATCTTGTGTGGAAAGAACAGAACCACAAGCATGTTGTTCAAACAATGCACACTTGAATGTAAAGAAAACTTACTGGCTCAGATGAGATCGGCGGCGGCAGAGGAGGAGCAGAGGAAGGCGGGCGGCGGAGAATAGGATCGGCGGGCGAAGGGCGAGGATGTGCGGAGGGCGAGGATGTAAAGACTGAAGCGAAAAATGATGCAGATGAAGGAAAGATTCACCAGGTTGAACAAGCCTTGGAGTGGTCAGTACAAAACTGAAGCCTGACGATTGCTATGTCTCTAGCCTCTACAATTTCCATAAATAGAACACAAAGTTGAGAAGATGTTGGTACAGAAGCAAAAACACAGAGTTGAGACGAGCAAACAGTGTTGTGTGACACGCATCCAAGCAAGCATGCATCTAAAAATTTCAGTTTTCTCACACCCACCTAGTACTAATAATAAATTAATTGAAGTTGTATGTAGATTCGCAGGAATCCCTCCGTGATGTGACCTGACCTGCATGAACTGAGCTGAGCAGATGGATAGATTCAGTCAAGCAATTCTGGACTCGTCCTCTCCTCTGTTGTCCCGAGAGCAGAGCAGATGGATAGATTCAGTCTAGCAATTCTGGACTTGTCCTCTCCTATGTTGTCTGTGTCTCAAGAGTAGCCATCGGTGTAGGTGCTGCACCTGCGTGCATCTGCATCAGGGAGGGAGGGTGTGAGTGAGGGGAGCCGCCAAATCCAAAACAATCAAGAGTCCAGTTGGGAGAGGAGAAGAGGGACCTGACGACATCCAGGCATTCCATGGCAGCTGCGGCGACTCCATGGCCATGGGAAAGAGGCGCACGGACCTGGCCTTCCGTGGCTGCATGCCGGGGCGAGGTGGATTGGATCCGGCTGGGAGCAGAGGAGAGAAGGCGTCCCATCCCAAGAGAAGAGGAGAGAGACTCGCTCCGGCGGAGTGGCGGAGTGGCGGAGGCCAAGCTGCGGCGGGGCAGCTTCGGCGGCAGGGGAGGCTCCCGGCGAGCCGCGGCGGGAGCGGGGCGGGCTCCCGCGGTCGGGGAGGCTCCCGGCGACCCGCGGCCGCTTCCCGTGGCTCCGGCGGCGCGAGGAGGCGGTGAAGGGCGCGGCTGCGGGAGGCGAACGGCGCGGCTGCGGGAGGAGGAGGAGGAGGTCGTGCGGGCGGGCGGTTTACTTTCAACCTCCCAGGCTTCTTGGCCTATCTGTTTTCCTCACAAGATCCACATAATCACTTCACTGAACCAAGAAATGGGATCATTTATTGATAGTTAAACATGATTTCCTGATCATCAGCTCACTTGTTAGGTTAAAAATATATATAAAGATGGTTATTAGATCAGCATGCCTTGTTTCTTGCAATATTGGTGGCAGATGGAGGCTGATACTTGTGATGTGCAGTTAAATGATTTAATCATTTAAGGGAGATTTGATTTGATGCCTCTGACTGACTATATCAGGCAATGGATACTGAATAATCGTATCATACTTTGAGATAGCAGTAAGGTTAATACTTTAGCTTATTTACCAAATTACATTACTTGCAAAATATTTACCTATATACAACAGGAAATTGTATATGTATCAGTATTGATGGAGCTAACATTAAATAGTATAATCAACATGTCTACCTCAGAGCCCTCTTCCTATCATTCCATGATATACATGCTTTTATCCTGAAGTTTGCATCTACTTCGCTATGTCTATTCAGATCAACTTAAGGTTCTAGGAATAATCAATAGTAAAGTTGGCGGTGTAGAAAAACCAGGATCATATGTATACGTTCAATTTCAGACCACAACATGGCCTACAAGGAGGGAATTAGCTAGGCAACGGAAGAAGCCTGAAAGGTAATCTTGATTAATTCTAAAATAGCAAACCATGATGGATGCCGGTGAGCTGCCTAAACGAACGTAAACATTGTTCATCACAAAAATTCAGAAATTTGTCATTCACTAATGGAGCACACACATGCCAGGGATGTTAAAGAAATGGGGAACATCGTACATCATTAGAAATATTCATGCAATATTGAGAAGCTCAATTATTAAATGGTGCAAACAAAGTAAGCAGAATCTCAAGTAAATATGAATATGTGACGAAAAGGACCTTAGATGCTGCAGATGTTGATGAGTGGCAATATTTGTACCTGTAGAAATAAAGTATGCGTAGTTAGGGAGGAAGAGGAAACTGAATTTGTTTTCATTCTGTCAAAATTATATATTTCAAAATGTCATTCAGTTTTGCCGCATATGGTTTTTATGTAAACTTTTGAATGTTGAAACATATGTTTCATGAATCTTGAAACATATTAGGTTGCACAATTTTTTTAAAAAAACTACTACATTATTTTCCCGTATAAAATTTGAGAAAGTGATAGCAGCAGACTAGTTAAGAGTAGAGGCTTCAGAAGATGTTGCAGAGGTGTGGAAGAAGGTAATACTCAAAAATAGAATTTTTTAGGTCAATTCAAGTTGCATCTCTAACTGGAGATGAAAGGTTTAATGTCATGAGTGTACCAAGCAGAGAGCATCTATTTTGCAAGCAGAGAGGCTGCAGGGTGCCTTTTATGCATTCAACAGAAGGACTAAGTAGATGCATCCTTTTTCACCTCCTATATTCACCATCCGCCTCTCCCATTTCCTCTCTCCACTGCCTCCTCTCAACCCATCCCGGTAAGCCCCACCTTCGCCTCGTCGATGCATACGGCCTTTGCATCACGGTGCGCAAACCTTCATGATCTAAATAGATCTACCTTTCATGTCAATATATAATGCTTGCTCACAGCCCATGACTCAATCTCTTGAAACAACAAAACACGTGGGTTTTAAAAAAAATAAAATTAAAACTACAATGTGCTATTTTTTAACTCAAACTACAATGTGCAGATTATATATTTAGATTATTTAGATTATATATTTGAGTAGTTGTGACAAAACAAAACATCGCTGCCGATACTATTGTGGATAACCCAATATAGCAAAACTTTGGCCTCCTTTCCTGTAGTTAGGCAACTTCAGGAGCATAGCAACACAATGGGATGGGAAGGTAAGCAACAAAACTTCAAATGTATGAGTTGCTTGGACTACAAATTTCTGAAATCCTCACTAATTAAATATGTCCTCATAAATTGTAACCCTTTTGGCGCTGAGTGTGGCATTGGCGTTGGATCATGATAATTCACATACGGCAATTGTTCCAGAATAATTGTTCCTGCTGTGTGGTAGAATCATGTATGTATGCACTAAAATAATCATAACCAGAAGGATCATGTATGTATCAGATTATCTTGTGTGGAAAGAACAGAACCACAAGCATGTTGTTCAAACAATGCACACTTGAATGTAAAGAAAACTTACTGGCTCAGATGAGATCGGCGGCGGCAGAGGAGGAGCAGAGGAAGGCGGGCGGCGGAGAATAGGATCGGCGGGCGGAGGGCGAGGATGTGCGGAGGGCGAGGATGTACAGACTGAAGCGAAAAATGATGCAGATGAAGGAAAGATTCACCAGGTTGAACAAGCCTTGGAGTGGTCAGTACAAAACTGAAGCCTGACGATTGCTATGTCTCTAGCCTCTACAATTTCCATAAATAGAACACAAAGTTGAGAAGATGTTGGTACAGAAGCAAAAACACAGAGTTGAGACGAGCAAACAGTGTTGTGTGACACGCATCCAAGCAAGCATGCATCTAAAAATTTCAGTTTTCTCACACCCACCTAGTACTAATAATAAATTAATTGAAGTTGTATGTAGATTCGCAGGAATCCCTCCGTGATGTGACCTGACCTGCATGAACTGAGCTGAGCAGATGGATAGATTCAGTCAAGCAATTCTGGACTCGTCCTCTCCTCTGTTGTCCCGAGAGCAGAGCAGATGGATAGATTCAGTCTAGCAATTCTGGACTTGTCCTCTCCTATGTTGTCTGTGTCTCAAGAGTAGCCATCGGTGTAGGTGCTGCACCTGCGTGCATCTGCATCAGGGAGGGAGGGTGTGAGTGAGGGGAGCCGCCAAATCCAAAACAATCAAGAGTCCAGTTGGGAGAGGAGAAGAGGGACCTGACGACATCCAGGCATTCCATGGCGGCTGCGGCGACTCCATGGCCATGGGAAAGAGGCACACGGACCTGGCCTTCCGTGGCTGCATGCCGGGGCGAGGTGGATTGGATCCGGCTGGGAGCAGAGGAGAGAAGGCGTCCCATCCCAAGAGAAGAGGAGAGAGACTCGCTCCGGCGGAGTGGCGGAGTGGCGGAGGCCAAGCTGCGGCGGGGCGGCTTCGGCGGCAGGGGAGGCTCCCGGCGAGCCGCGGCGGGAGCGGGGCGGGCTCCCGCGGTCGGGGAGGCTCCCGGCGACCCGCGGCCGCTTCCCGTGGCTCCGGCGGCGCGAGGAGGCGGTGAAGGGCGCGGCTGCGGGAGGCGAACGGCGCGGCTGCGGGAGGAGGAGGAGGAGGTCGTGCGGGCGGGCGGTTTACTTTCTTTTTTACTGCGGGGCATAATAGCGATCGCACTGTGGCTTGTTGCGTGGTTTAGCGTTAAACACAAAATGATTAAGGGCCATTAGATTTTGATGATGAATGGATGTGATTGTTTGGATCTGCCCCTCTCTTTTTTTTATAGTGGTAGTAGATTAAGCTGATGAGCCATGCAATGAAGCTATGGGAGATAGTCATTGAGCACCGCTTAAGAAGAATGACAAGCGTGACCAAAAATCAGTGTGGTTTCATGCCTGGGAGGTCGACCATGGAAGCCATTTTCTTGGTACGACAACTTATGGAGAGATATAGGGAGCATAAGAAGGACTTGCATATGGTGTTCATTGACTTGGAGAAGGCCTATGATAAGATACCGCGGAATGTCATGTGGTGGGCCTTGGAGAAACACAAAGTCCCAGCAAAGTACATTACCCTCATCAAGGACATGTACAATAATGTTGTGACAAGTGTTCGAACAAGTGATGTCGACACCGATGCCTTCCCGATTAAGATAGGACTGCATCAGGGGTCAGCTTTGAGCCCTTATCTTTTTGCATTGGTGATGGATGAGGTCACAAGGGGTATACAAGGAGATATCCCATGGTGTATGCTCTTTGCGGATGATGTGGTGCTAGTTGACGATAGTCGAACGGGGGTAAATAGGAAGTTAGACTTATGGAGACAAACCTTGGAATCGAAAGGGTTTAGGCTTAGTAGAACTAAAACCGAGTACATGATGTGCGGTTTCAGTACTACTAGCTGTGAGGAGGAGGAGGTTAGCCTTGATGGCCAGGTGGTACCCCGGAAGGACACCTTTCGGTATTTGGGGTCAATGTTGCAGGAGGATGGGGGTATTGATGAAGATGTGAACCATCGAATCAAAGCCGGATGGATGAAGTGGCGCCAAGCTTCTGGCATTCTCTGTGACAAGAGAGTGCCACAAAAGCTAAAAGGCAAGTTCTACAAGACGGCGGTTCGACCCGCAATGTTGTATGGCGCGGAGTGTTGGCCGACTAAAAGGCGACATGTTCAACAGTTAGGTGTGGCGGAGATGCGTATGTTGAGATGGATGTGTGGCCACACGAGGAAGGATCGAGTCCGGAATGATGATATACGAGATAGAGTTGGGGTAGCACCAATTGAGGAGAAGCTTGTCCAACATCGTTTGAGATGGTTTGGGCATATTCAGCGCAGGCCTCCAGAAGCTCCAGTGCATAGCGGACGGCTAAAGCGTGCGGAGAATGTCAAGAGAGGGCGGGGTCGACCGATTTTGACATGGGAGGAGTCCGTTAAGAGAGACCTGAAGGATTGGAGTATCGACAAAGAGCTAGCTATGGACAGGGGTGCGTGGAAGCTTGCTATCCATGTGCCAGAGCCATGAGTTGGTTGCGAGATCTTATGGGTTTCACCTCTAGCCTACCCCAACTTGTTTGGGACTAAAGACTTTATTGTTGTTGTTGTTGTTGTTGTTGTTGTTGTTGTTGGTGTGATCCTGACCAGAAGTGAATCCTGGATTGCACACATTATCGCACGAGACACAAGAGCGATCATGATGTCCATGGCCCAGATAGGGCAGTGGTGGCCATTGAGGGCGAATGCCTCAAACTCTATAGCCATATGTTACCTCTATGGGTAAACGAGAGATAATTAATTTACAACCAGTAAATTAAAGACCATCATGGTTGATGTTATAATGAACTTAGCAAAATCAATGGGTATTTCAAGAAGTTATCTTAAAACCATTAGTGTGAATCTCAAATTGCTAAATATGACACCTTGAAGATAATCTCCAAAATGGAGTAGATCTCGCAGCACTAGAGAGTATAATCTGATGGAATCAGTAGATACTCACTCATAATGCCTTATGTCATGACCTAGTAAAATGCGTGGGAGAGCACTTTGTAAAGCAATTATAATGTCAAAATGACAAAATATAGGCTTTAACAATAGTCATTGATAATCTGCGAAGGCAGTAGATCTAAATGACTACCTTGTGATCCCAATACATCAATTTGAAAAAATCACTTTGAATTTTGCATTCTTATTTGCAAGAAATTAAAAATCTCAATTGCAAATAGACGTATTAATCTCAATATGTAGCGGACATGGAGATACATACATTCCGGAATACATCGTACTCAACAGAAATACACCACTATTATAATGAATAGTAATGATGTTGCAAACTTGATGTTTAAGTGAAAAACTTGAATTGTATAGATCCAAAATTAAATGAGATGATCCTGTATCAAGTTGCAAGATAATTCAGCAGGATGAATTAATATTTTGCGAGAGAAAATTAATCTCAATCGCTATGAGATTGTTTTGTGAGAAAATAAAATTCTCAATCGCAAATCAATATGATTGTGCGAGAAAACTTAATCTCAATCGCAAAACAACATCGCTGTATTAATAGGACATGTTATAGGGATTGCTAAAAAGCACACACATTGAACATGTCAAGCATCAACAACCACATATTTCTGGATTTTTTAAAAAAAAACTCAACAGATAAATAGGCTACCATGCATGACGAACTAAGTAGGAAGGCTTAAGAGAAAACTGCAGAAACTCATTTTTGACTATGAGGAACCGCAAGGGCTGAAGTCAAAGCAGCCGAAGAGATAAGGTTCTCTTCCTTTTTCTCTCCTGCAGTTACCATTGGGATTCGTCCCTGATAATCATCGCCGCCCGGAGACGGCCGCACCGTGCGCCGCCGCTCGCTGGGTACCACGGGCGCAAGCGCCGCGCGTGGGTCTCAGGGGAAGAGGCCGGGAAGGCCGCGCCATGGCCGCCGTTTCGGGCTGCCACCGCTCCAGGTGGTTGCGACGCCAGCGTTGCCTTGCTTTGCTGACACGCATGGAGCAAGTCACCAACGTCGGAGGGACGAGCCGCCGCGGCGTGCGCGCTTCAGGCGTCGCCGGCCGGAAGCCGCCACAATTCCCTCGGCAGGCGAGGCCATGGAGAAAATCGCTCCGCGTCGGATGCGGTGTACGCGTCGTGCGGCAGGAGGCTTCACCGCGGCGGCCACAGCCTGAGCGGCCATGGCCGTTGTCCACTGCTACCCTCGACCGCCACAGCCTGGTGCCGCGTGGGCGCGAGCGCCGCAGTAACCGACAAGCGAGATGGGTTCGCCGACCGAAAGAAAGAGCGCCGCGTCAGCCGTTGGCCGTCTCCACTCCAAGAGGAGTCGGGGCTGCAGAGGAGCCGCGCTAGGAAGCCCCACGCAGAGGCCGAAGGCCATGGTCGTGTGTTGTTCTTCCCGCTGCTGCATGCCGGAAGGCAGCCGAAGGCCATGGCCTGCATGCCTGAAGACAGTTTGTTGCGTAAAGGATTAAAATCGGAAGGTAGCACCTTGATTCTTGTACGTAGCAATCAGATCAAGGCTTCGGCTGCTTCTTGACTCCGATTTCTCTCTTTCTTGATTTCAATCCATCGAGCACAGGGATATGGATCGAAGTTTGTTGTTGCGCCATGGCCGTGGTCGTCCCGTCCATAACCGTCTCGTCGGGATGGCCTAGTCGCTCTGTTCGGAGAAGCTACAGTGCTGATAACGTGTTCGAAGTAATTGCAAGAGGCAAATGACAAGTAGTAGAATAGTTGTTCTCATTGATGATGGAATTACACATATATATAGCCCCCGAAGGGGTACGTTCGAAGGGACACAAGACAACCGTCTCAATTAGGAAAAGCAAGGATTAATAGGATTAATTAAGTCCTAACAGTCCGGTTGGCATGGCCGCCCGGCTACGCGTTCTAGGTGTTGTACCCGTCCGCTTGACTTCGGCGGGCTAGCACGTTAACCCAGCGCCACCCGCCGGTCGCTTCGGTCTGTTCTTCGGCGACCGGGTCTTCGGGCGGATTGGTGACCCGAGCTTTCTTGCTGGGTCTGGCTTTGGCCCTACAAACAGAATAAAAGAGGATCAACATCTTATTCAAAGGATTTATGACGCATTGATAGGAAAGGTTTTTACAGCTTACCCAGCCACAGTTATCAAAGGGGGGAGTTGAGTTGTTGTCGATTCGCCAGAAGATGAAGGAGGTGTCACCTGATAATTTGAATTGGACGAATTAAGAGGCTGTCTGAAATAACCTGCCTTGGGGTAAGAATGGTCAGAAGTAGGAGAGTCCTCAGACCGGCGCTTCTGAACCGGGGTATCAGGTAAACCAGAAGAAGTGACCTGCTGGCCACTGTGCCGGGTTGTCCGGCGAGCTTCATGCTGCTGAGTCTTCAAAATAAATGTTGGATCCAAGTGAGCAAGAGGATGAGAAAAGCTTACTTTCCGGACTGCTTGGTGAGTTTTTTGTGTTCGCATAGAGTCTGAACCGGAGGAAAGGGTAATTACCTCTACATCATCAGCCTGACTAGCTTCTGCGTCCTCCTGAGGAAGATCATTGTTAATGAGATGCATGAAAAGAGAGCCAAGTGAGTCAAGTTCTACCTCAACTTCTGCATCATCAGTGTCATCATCAAGCTCCATGTTGATCTGGTCAGCCGTTTTCCGTTTTGACGTCCGTTTTACGGCTTTGGTTTTGGGGCGGGATGGCTTGACCACTTTATCCCCAGTCGGCTTTGCCGCTTTTTCTATGATTTTCCATTTCCAGAAGGGGTCATCACCCTACATACACAGAAGAAGGATTACAAGTTGTATAAGCTAAAAATATTAGAGATAAAAAGGAAGTATAATGCTTACAGTAGGTGATTTGTTCTTGGCATAGAAGGGACTCAGACCGGTTTGACTACATACCAGTTCCGATTCATTCAGAATCTTCTTTACACCTTCAGTGACTTCTTCCTCAGATAATTGAAGGTTGCAATGGCGTTGAGGGTCATCAACCTCACCGGTCTACTCACACATTAAATCGGAACGTCGGCTTAGTGGCAAGATACTCCAGGATATCCAACAGCGCACAAAGTCCACACTTGTTAAACCGTTCGCCATAAAGGCCTGGAGTTTGGCGAGTTGAGGGGCATATTTCGCCCTTTCTGAAGAGCTCAGCCGTTGTGGCATTGGATGGGTGTTGGATAATCTGTGATCACGAAAGCCGAGGAGGGGATTTTCATCTTCAGGGGATGTATCTCTGCAATAAAACCAAGTTTGGTTCCATTCCTTTGGATGGCTGTGCAATTTGGCATGAGGAAATTCAACCTCTTTCCGCTTTTGAATTGAGACACCCCCAAGTCCAGTGTTAGGGCCATTTAACAATTTTGTGCGCCGGTTTAAATGAAAGAAGTCCCGGAACAGCTCGGTGGTTGGTTCTTCTTGTAAATATACTTCACAGAAGACCTGGAAGTTGCATAAATTGGAGACCGAGTTGGGACCGATATCTTGAGGATGAAGTTGGAAGCTGGCAAGTACATCTCGATAAAACTTTGACCCTGGCGGTTTGAAGCCATGGCTTATGTGGTCAACAAAGACAACCACCTCACCCTGCCTTGGGGTTGGAGGATTTTCTGTTCCTGGAACTCGCCATTTGATTTCAGTTTTCTTAGCCAAAGTGCCAATGCTGACCATATCATTCAATTGTTCCTCTATGACCCGGGAACGAGCCCAGTTGCAAGCGGTGAATTGCTTGGCCATCGTGGAACAAACGAGCTGGAAACAAAAGGCCAGTTTATAAATCACACAGGATAACATACAAGATGCAAGGGAGTAAAATATGCCCTGATAGGGGACAAGGCATAAACCGGAGATCAATGCAATAAAGCATAAAAGGTAGTACCACGACAGGGGTACTGAGACACTGTTAAAACGGAATATAATTATGGAGGTAAAAGGCTCTTCCGGTTTATCAGAGGGCTAATGGTATAGATTGCTTATACAAAATTAAATCGCCTATGATGGTGTGAGGAGAAACAGATTTCACAGAGGTATGCGAAATTTTCGGATCTAAGATAAGACAGAAAAATAAAAATAATTGGATCTAGAAAGGGTGAAGAACCGAAGCAACTTATGAAGGACTAGATCAGTTCTTTGCGCATAAGGGTTGTGGTGATAACAGAAGATTAGCTACGACAAGGAGTACGTCAGGTACGAAGTGTTCACCTAAAGGCCAAGGAAGAACAACACTAAAAGCTTTGATGAACCTCAAGAGCAGCGAAGAGCGAGGAAACCCTAATGGATCTAGGAAAGAAGGGGAAAGGACTTACTGCGACCGCGGAAGCAGCGGAAGGGCGCTGAGGAACTCTGGTGCGAACAGGTTGATGCAGCAGCCGACGGCGAAGCAAAGGCGAGGTTCAAAGATGACGGCGGCGCTCGAGTGCGGGGTCGTCGAGAGGAAGAACAAGAGATGAATGGGTAGCGGAAAGAAAAGAAAGGGGTCCTCTGCCCCTGTTTATAAGGAAGAGTGATAAAACGGCAAGTGCGAGAACCGAGGAGCCCAAAAATGGATAAATTAATAAAAGTGTTGTCTCGGTGACTGAATACACATTAAATGAAGGTGATCGTCGACATCAACGGATAGATGACGTTAGGGCGGTTTATCATAATCTAGGAGTATGACATCACGGCGGTTTACAAGATCAAGGTGAAGATATGAGGGAAGAATTTTTCTAAGTGTAGAAGATTGACATGAACAAGTTCAAACCAATCTGGGGCCTAATGTTGGGGATATTACTACTGGAGGTAACCCGGCCTTATGTAGCCAGGTTAACTCCTTGACGATTAGAAGCCCAGGAAGATGCAAGGATGATGGCGCTTCACGAAGGTGTAACGCCCTCGATGCGGCTATATCTCCCACGTGTCGAAGCACGAGTTAGAGGCACAACCGCATTGAAAGCAATGTCGCAAGTGAGGTAATCTTCACACAACCCATGTAATAAATAAGGGAAAAAAATATACATAGTTGGCTTACAATCGCCACTTCACACAATTACATGAATAAAGCATTACAACATCCAAATGCAATCAAGGTCCGACTACGGAGCCAAAATAAAAGAAGACTACCCCAAAAGCGACAAGGTCCCTCGATCGACCCCAACTCGGATCCACTACTAATCAATTAGAACGAAACAACACAAAGGACAAGAACTTCATCGAGCTCCTCCTTGAGCTTGGTTGCGTCATCTGCACGGACTCATCAGCACCTGCAAGCTGGTTTTGGAAGTATCTGTGAGTCACGGGGACTCAGCAATCTCGCACCCTCGCAATCAAGACTATTTAAGCTTATGGGTAAGGCAAAAGGTATGAGATGGAGCTGCAGCAAGCGACTAGCATATATGGTGGCTAACTTACGCAAATGAGAGCGAGAAGAGAAGGCAAAGCACGGTCAGTAAAAGTATGATCAAGAAGTGATCCTAAAACAACCTACGTCAAGCATAACTCCAACACCGTGTTCACTTCCCGGACTCCGCCGAAAAGAGACCATCACGGTTACACACGCGGTTGATGCATTTTTAATTAAGGTCAACTTCAAGTTTTCTACAACCGGACATTAACAAATTCCCATCTGCCCATAACCGCGGGCACGGCTTTCGAAAGTTCAAATCCCTGCATGGGTGTCCCAACTTAGCCCATCACAAGCTCTCATGGTCAACGAAGGAATAGACCTCCTCCCGAGACATTCCGATCAGACTCGGTATCCCGATTCTACAAGACATTTCGACAGGATAAAACTAAACCAGCAACACCGCCTGAATGTGCCGACAAATCCCGATAGGAGCTGCACATATCTCTTTCTCAGGGCACACTCAAATGAGCCAGACGTCGGGTAGGCCAGCCCAGAGTTGCGCCTGGTAGCCCCGGACATCGCTCGGTTGGACCAACACTCAGAGGAGCACTGGCCAGAGGGGTTAAAATAATGATGACCCTTGGGCGCGCGACCCCCAAGGGAAAAGAAAAGGCTAGGTGGCGAATGGTAAGACCAATGTTGGGCATTGCTGGAGGAGTTTTATTCAAGGCGAGTTGTCAAGGGGTTCCCATTATCACCCAACCGCGTAAGGAATGCAAAATCCGGGAACACAACACCGATATGACGGAAACTAGGGCGGCAAGAGTGGAACAAAACACCAGGCATAAGGCCGAGCCTTCCACCCTTTACCAAGTATATAGATGCATTAATTAAATAAGATATATAGTGATATCCCAACAAGTAAACATGTTCCAATAAGGAATGACATCTCCATGTTCCAACAAGGAACAAACTTCAATCTTCACCTGCAACTAACAACACTATAAGAGGGGCTAAGCAAAGCGGTAACATAGCCAATCAACGGTTTGCTAGGACAAGGTGGGTTAGAGGCTTGGTTCAACAATATGGGAGGCATGATAAGCAAGTGGTAGGTATCGCAGCAAAGGCATAGCAAAAGAGCGAGCAACTAGCAAGCAAAGATAGAAGTGATTTCGAGGGTATGATCATCTTGCCTGAAATCCCGCAAGGAAGAAGAACGCATCCATGAAGAAGACAAACGGACGTAGACGAACGAATCCTCACAACACGATGTTACCGGATTACCGAGATGAAGTACACCGGAAAGAAAGCAAACAACATAGTAAACAACCACAACAACAACATGGGACGATGCGCAAACAAGTATGACGCATGTCTGGTTTAATGAGGCATGGCATGACAAAGTGCACAAACAATCCTACAAATTAAGTGGAGCACATTATGCAACGGAGTTGCATATTGAAGAAAACACCACATGACTTATTTGGTTCTCTCTCGTTTATGTACCCAACAAGATTAAATGTTGATTAACATGGCAACAGGTGAAGCACAACAAAACTACCTATCTAGGCAAGTTTAAATGAGGCCGGAAGGAACGAACAACAATTTCGGAAAATCCTCATATGCATAATTTAAGGTTTGGTACTGTTCTGCCCTAAACACAATTTTAGAGTTTTTAAACATGCAAAGTGATGCCACCATGTTAAACTAGGCATTTTTCTACCCCATTTACATATAAAGTTTATTAAATTCCGAGTTACGGTTATTTAGTTATGAAATAAATCATTTTAGCAAGTTATTTAAGCAAATTTAAACAAACAACATTTTAAACATTTATAACATAGATGAAAGTGGCATAATATGAAACTAGATGCAATACTGAGCATATTTCATATATAAAGTTTTTCCATATGATGCACAGTTTGAGATATATGATATGCATGAAGTTTGAGGGTTTTTCTGCAATTCTGCAATCTCTGGGATAAAAGAAAAAAAACACAACAGAAAAAAAACATGCATGGGCAGAAACTGGGCAGCCCAACAAGAGAAAAAAATCAAGAGGAGGGGGCGCTCGGGGCTGCTCACCCTGGGCCTGGCCCAGTCGGTGGGAGGAGGGAGGCCTGGTGTTGGCTGGATCGAATCGAGGAGGGGAGGCGCGGTCCAGCGAGTAGCGTGCGGGTCAACGCAGGGACGAGGCGAGGTGCTCTGCTCGTTACTGAAGAACGCGCAACAGAAACAACGGCATGTTCACGGCGATGCAGAAGACGGCGTCGGGGAGGTTCTGGCGACGGGGTCGGCGGGAACCAGCGAGTAGGCACCGGAGATGGCCGGATCTGGGCGGTGGAGGTCGTCAGGGTACCGTTCTCTGTCGAATCAAAGCGGAGACGGCTCCAGCGGCACGAGGATGTTCTTTGGCTCGGTGGAGCTGGCCTTGCAGAAGAAACACGGTGGCGCGCGGTGCTCGTCGCAGAAGAGGGCGACTGCAGCGAGGCAGAGGAACGGACGAAGCTCCAGCAGGGCGGGTGTCCATGGCATCCCTGATGGAGGTGGCCACCGGCGGCAGCGCTCCGGCAACAGAGCTTCTCCTTGACGTCGGCGGGGTTGCAAGTGAACTCCTGTACCTGGTACAGGGAGAGAACGAGGGGTGAGGTAGAGAGGAGAGAAGCCAGGGAAGGAAACGGAGAGTGGAAGAGCAGGGAGAGGGGCGACCTAGTCCTGGACGTGGTCGGGTACTCCGGCGAGGTACTTGGCGGGCGACGGGGTCCTCCATGGCGGGTCCTAAGACGGTGACTGAAACGGTGGCCATGGCAGCAGGGGCGACCTCCTGTTGCTCCTGTACCTGGCAAGAGAGAGAGAGAATTTGAGAGAGAGCGAGAGAGACCGAAAGAGACGAAGAAGAGATAGGAGGGCAGGGAAGGAGGCGCAGCTTTGCTGTGGTTGGGCGATGGCGGAGATCAAGGGAGTTGGTCGGGGCCGCTGGTTGGATCTGGTAGGAGATGAAAACGAGGAGGAACTGGATTGGCGAAGATCCCGATGGGGATTTGGTGGAGTGTGGCGGCGGCTGAGGGGGGGCAAATTACCTAGTTTTAGGGTTTGGACCATATTTAGACTAGGGAGGATATATATATATATATATATATATATATATATATATATATATATATATATAAGGAAAAGAGGGGGAGTTTAGGGGCTAATCCGTCCCTCCGATCGTAATCGAACGGTCAGGAAAAATAGGCTAGGGAGTCCAAATAAGAAAATGGTGATGTTTTGTAGATGTTTGGGAATGATCCGGACACAACGGTGACGACTGTCCGGGTCGGGTCCGGGACAGCTTTCGGACGCGCGCGAGGAGGGCCGCGGGCTGACGAGAGAGGTTAGGTTGGGTTTGGCGGATTGTGAAGAGCGGGTTGGTCTGAGAGAAGAGGGGAGAGATGCAGCCCGGCACGGTTTCCGGAGACCGAAAACGTCCGACGTTGGACCATCTATATTGCCGCTATAGTTAACGGTTGGGCTATCAAACGAACTCCGAATGCGATGAAACTTGACAGGCGGTCTATCTACACTATAATAAGACCACACGCCAACTTTCATCCCATTCCGAGAACATTTTCCGGCCACTTATAAAATAATATTTCGGACATGCCGCGGGCGCGTGCAAGTGTGTCTGGGCTCAGAACGGACAACGGACGGAACGAGGAGACCGGGACGGATGCAAGTTTCGAAAACATGATGAACCAATGCACATGATGACATGATGAAATGCAACACGCAAGCAAATGACATTGCAACGATGGTGAATAACTGGAAGACACCTGGCTCAACGGTCTCGGGGCGTCACAGAAGGCCCAAGGCCCAAAGGCGGGTTAAAGCCTGTAAATGTAAACCGACCTAGTCATGTAACTTATATTATAAGATAGGAAGGATAGAGACCGAACCGGATACGTTTATGATCTGGCTTCGGGACTCTGTAGCCCGACGGGCGTCAACCTATGTATATAAAGGGACGACCCGGCCGCAGTTTAGGGACAGACAACAACTCGAGAGCTAGACAAAGCGGATTCGCTCCCTGGCCTTCGAAACCCTAGCTATACCAATCGCAACTAGACATAGGCTTTTACCTTCCTTTAAGGGGCCGAACTAGTATAAAATCCCCGTGTCCCCTTGTCCGCTTTAACCCCTTTGAGCTAACCCGTAGCGATGGCTCCACGACTAAGTCCTTTCACAAGGACATCTGCCGTGACAAACCCACGACACCATCCATTTCGAGTACGACGGCGCCTCCATGCTGTTCTTCAAGGTCTTCGATGAGGAGGGCAATCGCTTGGATTGCTGTCCTAGAGGGGGCCGCCAGGACAGTGCTCAGCCCGCCCTTGGTCCTGCAGACAGCTCCTCCAGCAGCAGTGGTGGTTCCGGGTTGTCCAGCGACTCTTCCGAGCCCGAAGAGACTCTGGAGATGAGCGACGATAGCTACGTGCCCCCAAGCTCGCGCCGTGCCCGGAGTGCTGCGACGGCGTCTGCCCGCCGCCGCCGTTGATCTGGATGGGGTTGGCCTCGACCCCTCATGGCCCACTGTTGATGATGGCGTCAGCGGTGGTGCCTGTAGGTAGGGCCCCTAGAAACCTTCTTCTTTTGTTCCCTGTAAGGAGTTGAGATGAACCCCATGGGGGAGTGTAAAGGGTCTGTAGTGTCCTTTGTTAATATTTCCCTTATTATGAAGATCTATGATTGCGCGTCTTGCTTCGGCTCGGTCCCCCCTTTCCGTCCTCCGATAGCCTAGTGCTCTACGCCAACAGGTCCCGGTCCCCAAGCAGGCTGTAGCCATCGCTAGTATGCCAGGTCGCGATGGCATGGTCAAGGCCAGGAGGTGAGCGGCCCGAGGTCCAGTAAGAGCTCCTGAGTTGCGATTCTCAAGAGGTCCCCTTTAGCGTGCAAGCAACCACCTGAAGGTAGTAAAGGAAGGTGGCAGCGCCGTAGCAAGGCGGCAACAGAGGGGGATCCTGTGTCGCAGCGCTTGGCTGATCCGGGTGTGAGACTTATCTTAGCGGTCCAAAGTCGATTCCTTGTGGTGCGCGAGCTTCGTGTGTCTACTAGGTCGAACTCGCGCGAGCCTCTCCCTCCTTTCACGCCCTTCCATGTGCTCTGCGTCCACGGGTGATGAGGACATCAATACCATTGTTACACCCACAGCCCCTGCTGCTATACATACTGGACCAATTACTAGAGCTCGCGCACGCCAACTAAATTACCAGGTACTTTCGTTTCTTGGTAATGATTCTAATGTTCATGAGAATATGATGCTGCCTAAATTGGATACATTTTTTTTGCTTACAAATGAAGAGCCTAGCTTGGAGAAGGATAAACATTGGAGCAAGAGAAAGCATGGAGATGATGGCATGCGCAAGGGGAACAAGAACGGAGTTACGAGTGATGATTTCGGGTCTTTGAAGCCACCATAACGAGTGCATGAAGCCTTGGACGAAATATACAAGATGCCACTTCATAAATTTCATCCAGAGGCTATTATAGGTGTTGCGTCACCATTTTATTGGGCCAGGCCCATGTAATTTCGAAATACATTAGTATAGGCTATTTAGAGTCCGTATGTGTGGGGAAACAAGAGATAGGGTTGATTTCGGACCCCTCCACCAAGGGACACGAAATTCCCCCTCTCTTCCTCCATATATACAGCCCTTAGGGCACCGTTTAGACTTTGGGTTTTGTTTAGATTAAAGTTCGCCATAGCTGCAACTTCGCGTACTTCGTTTGTGTTCAACGACCAGACAAAGGCGTCACAGAACCCCACCTTGATCAATAAAGCTTTCATCTTATATTCGCAATATCCAGATTGCAATCTTAGTTTCTTGCTTGTTCTTCGTTTTCTCGCAGGAAACAGACCCTCGTGGTCAGGTTGATCGTGCTCCAGCGTGGTCAATAACCTCTCGGAGTTGGTTTAGCGATTGCTAAGGCGCGACGTCCTTGCACGTTCGTAGTCGGATCATCAAAGTCGACTTCCACCAAAGCGATATCCATCATCTCATCGAAAGACGGGACACCTTTGCCTCTATCAAGTGGTATCAGATTTCCAGGTTGCTCGGTGAGATTTTACAGTTTTTCGTAGTTTAGATCGAGTCTATTCTTCATACCTACAGTCCACGAAAAAGCCAAAAAAAATTAGGGTTAGTTCATCATATCCGAACCAATCTGAGCCTTTGCATAATCTTTTTAGGGTTTTGCTTTGTTGAATTTGCGGTTGCATCGTCGTGTCTAGTTGCTGGTCTTAGCGTTAGTCTTTTAGAGTTTCGAGTTCTGGTCATAAGTTGTCACGCCGCCACCGCACCATCATCATCGCCCCTGTCACCTACCACCACCGCTCCGAATCCGTATCCATATACCACCACCAATCCGTATCCATATACCACCACCGATCCATATCCATATATTACCACCGCTGCCATATACCACCACCGGTGCCATATACCACCACCATATATCCACCACCAATCCGAGTTCCTTGCATATTAGGTGTGTTTTTAAGATCCATCTAGATTCGGATTCGTGTTTCCTTGCCGGAGTAGGTTTCGGAAAAAAAAGAGTCCGGAAACCACCCTCCGTTTAGGCCCAAAATTTTTCGAAAACGCATTTTTCGAAAAAAATTCTGGCTATCCTATTTTTAGGTGTTTCTGAGTGTTTTGAGACAGGTGCCATTATAGGAAGTTTTTTTTGACCCGTTTCCAGTTTTTGGGTCCGGGCAGTCAAAAAAAAAAAATTGGTCCAAAAAATTTCGTGGCCATCCTGTCAGTTTGAGCTAAGAAGAGTTTTGAGACACTCGCCATTATAGTGATTTTTCGCAAAAAAAAAAAAATAAAGCAGCGCAAAAAAAAAGAGCGCAAAAAAAAACAGCGCAAAAAAAAAAGAGCGAAAAAAAATTCAGAGTGTGCTTTTCCCTTGTTTACGTGCCGCGCCGTGATTTTGTTGGTGTTCTAGGCTCGCGTCTCTAGCACAGTCTAGCCTAGGACCAGCACAATACCGTCGTTGAGCGTTTATTCAACTTTGCATCTCTGAATTGATTATTGCTGACCCTTTTTGCTACCATACTATAAGCCTTCCCAGCTCCACATACATCTACGTCGTGTGTTTGACTCTCCCTGGTAATCGCTCTATCCAAGCTTTGAGAGTTTTTGACTACAACGGTTGCCGATCACCGCCTGCTGCTGGGTAAGAACTGGTAAGAATTTGAGATTTGCTTGACGGATTTGTGATACACCACCACCACTTCTTAGTAGTCTGTAGGATCATATTCTTGTGTGTTTCTATTGCTGCTAACCATGCCAGGATCACAAGCCGACGAGATTGACTGGGAGAATTTATCGAACAAGGAGCTTCATGATAAGTTTCAGCAAATGATGACTGAACAGGTGCAAGATGTGCTGAACAATTTTGAAGAGGCCATGGAGAAGATCACTGGCTTTGAGAAGACGTTCGAAACAAAGCTCGATAACAAGTTTAATGAATTGCTCGCGCGTCTTCCACCACCACCACCCGCTGCAGCTAACACACCTCTCCAACAACAACAACAACAACGACTACCTCCACGTCGCGAAGCAGACCTCCGCCGAGCAAGCCGTGTTCCTCTTGCGTTTGGCCAAACTGTTGGTGCTGCTGTTGATACTTCTGTGGCTCCTGCTTCTGATGCGGAGGAGGATGATTATGTGGGAGACTATGAGGATGAGGTTGATCAAAATCAACACTACGTGCAGCCACCTGTACCACCACCAGCAGGTCGACCTCAGGTATATATTCGTAATGGTAGGCCTGCACCACCACCTCAGGTACGAGATGATGTCCATATTCCTAAACTGAAATTGAATATTCCACCATTTGAGGGTAGATATGTTCCTGATATATATCTTACTTGGGAGTTAGAAACTGAACAACGATTTACATGTTTACAATATCCTGAGGAGAGACGAGTTGCTGCTGCCGTTTGTGCTTTCACTAGTTTTGCATGTGTATGGTGGTCTGAACATTGTAGATTATATCCTATTCCAACTACTTGGGCTGCTTTGAAAACTGCTATGCGTACGCGTTGGGTTCCACCATATTATCAACGTGAATTGCTTCAAAAATTGCAGCGTTTAAGACAAGGGAAAAATTCTGTAGAAGAATATTATCAGGAATTACAAACTGGCATGATTAGATGTGGTATTGTTGAGGAGAATGAAGCTATGCTTGCACGTTTTCTGGGTGGATTAAATAGAGAGATTCAGACCATTCTAGACTATAAGGAGTATACTAATATCACTCGTTTATTCCATCTTGCTTGTAAAGCTGAACGTGAAGTGCAGGATCGACAAGCATTGGGGCGAACTAACTTTTCTGCAGGCCGACCTTCATCATGGACACCACGTGCATCTTCTACTTCAACTGCACCAGCACCTCCATCCGGTGCCACCTCCAACCGTGATACAAGAAAACAGGCACAACCACCATTATCTGCCAAGAGCGCACCTGCGGGGCCTGCACAGCGTTCTTCTTCTTCCATGGCATCAACAGGGCACACAAGTGATATTATTTGTCTTCGTTGTAAGGGAGGAGGTCATTATGCGAGAGAATGCAAATCTCCGCGTGTGATGATTGCTACCGCGGATGGTGGATATGAGTCCGCTAGTGACTATGATGAGGAGACTTTGGCTCTTATTACACGTGAAGAACATGGTGGAGATGATTCTGATCATGAGACGCAATACATGGCTCCTGAAGACGCTGACAGGTATGAATGTTTAGTTGCTCAACGTGTTTTGAGTGTGCAGGTCACACAAGCTGAGCAAAATCAGAGGCACAATTTGTTCCATACCAAGGGAGTTGTGAAGGAACGTTCTGTGCGCGTCATCATAGACGGAGGGAGCTGCAACAACTTGGCTAGCATGGAGATGGTGGAGAAGCTTTCTCTCACCACAAGACCACATCCACATCCTTACTACATCCAATGGTTCAACAACAGCGGCAAGGTTAAGGTAACACGTACTGTTCGTGTGCATTTTAGTATCTCTACATATGCTGATTATGTTGATTGTGATGTGGTACCTATGCAAGCATGTTCCTTATTACTTGGTAGACCATGGCAATTTTATAAAAACTCTGTACACCATGGTAGAAACAATCACTATACTCTTGTTCATAAGGATAAAAATATTACTTTGCTTCCTATGACTCCTGATTCCATTTTGAAAGATGATATTAATAGAGCTAATAAAGCAAAACAGGAGAAGAATAAGAGTGAAAATCAGATTGTGGCAAAAGAATTTGAGCAACAAATGAAGCCTAATAATAAACCATCTAGTGTTGCTTCTGAAATTAAATTGAAAAGTGCATGTTTATTTGCCACCAAATCTGATATTGATGAGCTAGATTTCAGCAAATCTGTTTGCTATGCTTTTGTGTGCAAAGAGGCATTATTTTCATTCGAGGATGTGCCTTCCTCTTTGCCTCCTGCTGTCACTAACATTTTGCAGGAGTTCGCTGACGTCTTTCCACAAGACGTGCCACCGGGATTACCGCCTATTCGAGGGATTGAGCATCAGATTGACTTAATTCCTGGTGCTTCACTGCCAAACCGTGCACCATACCGTACCAATCCAGAGGAGACGAAGGAGATTATGCGTCAAGTACAAGAGTTTCTCGACAAAGGTTATATACGCGAATCCCTTAGTCCTTGTGCTGTTCCTATTATTCTAGTGCCGGAAAAGGATGGTACATCACGTATGTGTGTTGATTGTAGAGGCATTAATAATATTACTATTCGTTATCGTCATCCTATTCCTAGGCTCGATGATATGCTTGATGAATTGAGTGGCTCTACAATATTCTCCAAAGTTGATTTGCGTAGTGGATACCATCAAATTCGTATGAAATTGGGAGATGAATGGAAAACAGCATTTAAAACTAAGTTTGGATTATATGAGTGGTTAGTCATGCCTTTTGGGTTAACTAATGCACCTAGTACTTTCATGAGATTAATGAACGAAGTTTTACGTGCTTTCATTGGACGATTTGTGGTAGTTTACTTTGATGACATATTGATTTATAGCAGATCTTATGAAGAACATTTGGAACATTTACGTGTCGTTTTTATTGCTCTACGTGATGCACGTTTGTTTGGTAACCTTGGGAAGTGCACCTTTTGCACCGACCGAGTATCTTTTCTTGGCTATGTTGTTACTCCACAGGGAATTGAAGTTGATAAAGCCAAGATTGAAGCTATTGAGAGTTGGCCGCAGCCCAAAACGGTCACACAAGTGAGGAGTTTTCTTGGCCTCGCTGGATTCTATAGGCGTTTTGTGAGAGATTTCAGCACCATTGCTGCACCTCTCAGTGAGCTTACAAAGAAAGATGTGCCTTTTCTTTGGGGTACCGCACAGGAAGAAGCCTTCACGGTATTGAAAGATAAGTTGACACATGCTCCTTTACTCCAACTTCCTGATTTTAATAAGACTTTTGAGCTTGAATGTGATGCTAGTGGAATTGGATTAGGAGGTGTGTTATTACAAGATGGCAAACCAGTTGCATACTTTTTTGAAAAATTGAGTGGGCCTAGTCTGAATTATTCTACTTATGAAAAAGAATTATATGCTCTTGTTCGGACTTTAGAAACATGGCAACATTATTTATGGCCCAAAGAATTTGTTATACATTCTGATCATGAATCTTTGAAACATATTAAAAGTCAAGCTAAACTGAATCGTAGACATGCTAAATGGGTTGAATTCATTGAGACTTTCCCTTATGTCATTAAACACAAGAAGGGAAAACAAAATGTTATTGCTCATGCATTGTCTCGTCGCTATACTATGCTTTCACAACTTGACTTTAAAATATTTGGTTTGGAGACCATCAAAGATCAATATGTGCATGATGCTGATTTTAAAGATGTAACGCAGAATTGTAAAGAAGGAAGAATGTGGAACAAGTTTGTCATTAACGATGGATTTGTGTTTCGTGCTAACGAGCTATGCATTCCAGCTAGCTCCGTTCGTCTTTTGTTGTTGCAGGAGGCGCATGGAGGAGGATTAATGGGACACTTTGGCGTGAAGAAGACGGAGGACGTGCTTGCTACACATTTCTTCTGGCCAAAGATGAGACGGGATGTTGAGCGTTTTATTGCTCGCTGCACTACATGTCAAAAAGCTAAGTCACGACTCAATCCTCATGGTTTATATATGCCTTTGCCTGTACCTAGTGTTCCTTGGGAGGATATATCTATGGACTTTGTTTTAGGTTTACCTCGAACAAAGAAGGGGAGGGATAGCATATTTGTTGTCGTGGATAGATTCTCGAAAATGGCACACTTTATACCATGTCATAAAAGCGATGATGCTGTTAATGTTGCTGATTTGTTCTTTCGTGAAATTATTCACTTGCATGGTGTGCCAAATACTATTGTTTCAGATTGTGATACTAAATTTCTTAGCCACTTTTGGAGATGTTTATGGGCTAAGTTGGGGACTAAACTGCTTTTTAGTACTACTTGTCACCCCCAAACTGATGGCCAAACTGAAGTAGTCAACAGAACATTGTCTACTATGCTTAGGGCTGTTTTGAAGACTAATAAGAAAATGTGGGAGGAATGCTTGCCTCATATTGAATTTGCTTATAATCGTTCATTGCATTCTACTACTAAGATGTGCCCTTTTGAAGTTGTGTATGGTTTCCTACCTCGTGCACCTATTGATTTTTTGCCTCTTCCATCTTCGGAGAAGGTTAATTTTGATGCTAAACAACGTGCTGAATTGGTTTTAAAAATGCATGAGTTAACTAAGGAAAACATTGAGCGTATGAATGCTAAATATAAACTTGCTGGAGATAAGGGTAGAAAACATGTTGTGTTTGCACCTGGAGATCTTGTTTGGTTACATTTGCGTAAAGATAGATTTCCTGATTTGTGCAAATCAAAGCTAATGCCACGTGCTGATGGTTCCTTTAAGGTGTTAGAGAAAATAAATGATAATGCATACAAACTTGAGCTGCCTGCAGATTTTGGGGTTAGTCCCAATTTTAACATTGCAGATTTGAAGCCTTATTTGGGTGAGGAAGACGAGCTTCCGTCGAGGACGACTTCATTTCAAGAAGGGGAGGATGATGAGGACATCAATACCATTGTTACACCCACAGCCCCTGCTGCTATACATACTGGACCAATTACTAGAGCTCGCGCACGCCAACTAAATTACCAGGTACTTTCGTTTCTTGGTAATGATTCTAATGTTCATGAGAATATGATGCTGCCTAAATTGGATACATTTGTTTTGCTTACAAATGAAGGGCCTAGCTTGGAGAAGGATAAACATTGGAGCAAGAGAAAGCATGGAGATGATGGCATGCGCAAGGGGAACAAGAACGGAGTTACGAGTGATGATTTCGGGTCTTTGAAGCCACCATAACGAGTGCATGAAGCCTTGGACGAAATATACAAGATGCCACTTCATAAATTTCGTCCAGAGGCTATTATAGGTGTTGCGTCACCTTTTTATTGGGCCAGGCCCATGTAATGTCGAAATACATTAGTATAGGCTATTTTTAGAGTTCGTATGTGTGGGGAAACAAGAGATAGGGTTGATTTCGGACCCCTCCACCAAGGGCCACGAAATTCCCCCTCTCTTCCTCCATATATACAGCCCTTAGGGCACCGTTTAGACTTTGGGTTTTGTTTAGATTAAAGTTCGCCATAGTTGCAACTTCGCGTACTTCGTTTGTGTTCAACGACCAGACAAAGGCGTCACAGAACCCCACCTTGATCAATAAAGCTTTCATCTTATATTCGCAATATCCAGATTGCAATCTTAGTTTCTTGCTTGTTCTTCGTTTGCTCGCAGGAAACAGACCCTCGTGGTCAGGTTGATCATGCTCCGGCGTGGTCAATAACCTCTCGGAGTTGGTTTAGCGATTGCTAAGGCGCGACGTCCTCGCACGTTCGTAGTCGGATCGTCAAAGTCGACTTCCACCAAAGCGATATCCATCATCTCATCGAAAGACGGGACACCTTTGCCTCTATCAACGGGTCCCGGTCCTCGAGGGAGCTCAGCCGCCGCCGGTATGCCATGTCGCGATGCCATGGTCAAGGCCAAGGGGTGAGGGCTGGAGAGCCAGTAAGAGTTTCTGAGTCGCGATGCTCAGGAGTCCCCCCTTTAACGTGCAAGCGAATTGTGTGAAAAAAGAAGTAGCCAGCGGTACCGCCCGCCATCAGTCCTCCGGAGGTTCCTGTAGGTTAGCGCGAAGGAGGGATACGGGCTGCAACCATGCTTGCCGGTCTGCCACTGGTCGTTCCACAAGAAGGTGAAGGCACTGAGGGCCTGGTGAGGTGACGTGTGCGGGGCGTGCCGCGAGCCAGAGCTCGATCGCTCAGGTTTGTTAGCGTTGCAGGGACAGACCCCGAGCACAAGCGTCGTGCCAGCATGGGCGACCTCCATTGCAGGATGAGCAGGGGGCCGGTGGGCAGCATGGGTGGCCGCGATGGGAAATAGACGAGCAAGCGATAATCATAGAACGACTTAAGCAAAGCGGCAGGCTAGCTCAGATAGATGCAAGAACGATACATGCCACCGGGACGGACCCGAGCGGCCTGGGGATGATGCATCCCGAGGGGTGCCCCAGCTTGGTAAGCTAGAGATGCAAAAGGATACACGTCGCAGGGACAGACCCATACGACTTGGGGATAATGCAGCCCGAGGGGCGCCCCCAACTGAATGAACTGGAAAGAGTCACCTTATAACTCCGCCGGAGTGGTGTTGGAGTAGCTGATGATGCATGCCGAAGAGTCGCTCCTCACGAGCCGCTAGAACTCTTAGCCTCAGGGGGCTCGAGGGGCTCAGGTGGTTCCTTGACGACCGTCGCCATTTCTGCCAGGATAGCGTGATGCCTGGCCTCCTGAGCCACCAAGATGCTCCGCAAGTGGCGATGGTGGGTGACGGACGCATTCAGCAAGCCAAATGGCATGCGAACGTAGCTGTGAGGTGGACCCTCACACCGATAAACGTGCAAAGGCCAAAAGCGCTCCTGAGATGCGACCCTGTTGAGCCCTGGAATGTCGAGGTAGATGCACAGCCCGCCGTCCTCGCCAGGATAGGGGGCTACGCCAGGTGGTGGGTGGCGGTCACCACGTATGGCCCTGGCCTCTTCGAGCTCCTAGGTTGCCTTGACGATGAACTCCTGAGCACCTCCCTCGTGATGTTGGCTAGGTCTGAGGCACTCCAGAAGAGAGCCCCCGAGCCTTGACCGAGGAGGATGTGAGGGAAGGAGGCACCCCCGCTGTGGGTGCAGGTCCTGAGGTGGTGCCACTGGAGACGCTGCTTCCTGAGGCCCCGAGAGGAGTAGCTGCTTCTTCTTCTTGGGGATGGCCTCAGGATGGTACATGATGCCTTCGTTGTCGGGGTCTTCGATCGCATCGGCTTGGAAGGCGCACTCAAGGGAACACACCGCATCTCTTTCTTCGCAGGGGATTGTGATGATGCCTCCACTCCTTGGCATCTTGAGGATGTTGTAGCCGTGGTGGGTCACTGCCATAAACTTGGCCAATGCTGGGTACCCTAGGATGGCGTTATACGGTAGACGGATGTGGGCGAAGGTCACAGGGAGGCGGACCTTCCCTATCGGGGTGGTGGAGCCGTCAGTCACTCCTGAGAAAGGCTTGGTAGGGTGTAGCTGATTGTATGGCACTTGGAGGCTGTCGAATGTCTCGACGGACATGACATTGAGCCCTGCACCACCGTCGATGAGGGTCTTGGTGACTTGGACGTTGCATGACGGGTGAACAAAGCGTCATAAGGATGCCAGCGGTCGCCGTGCACTTGAGCTGGTCCGCCGAGCTGAAGGTGATGGAGCACTTGGACCACCTAGGAAGGGTTGCGTTCACCTCACGAGCAAACTGCTTGAAGATGCGCTGGGAGGCTGGGGCTTGAGCACCGCCAAGGATGCAGGCGATAGCGCGCGGCTCCTAGAAGCCCCTAGCCTCCTCATCCTGATGGTGGTCATAGCGGAAGGAGGCCAGCATTGCCCTAAGGACGGTTCTCACGAGGCTGGTCTCTCCAGGCGCCCTCACAAGGCTGGTCCTGCCAGTGGTCCTCGCGAGGCCGGTCGCACCACTTCTAACGTGGACCGCGGTCGTACCAGCGTCCCCCACTTCGTCCACCTCCCCGACCGTATCCCCGGTCGTTGCGCCTGGGGCACCGACCGAAGCGTCCATCTCGAATGGCTCTGAGCTCTTGGCAGTTGTTACTGTTGTGGCTGTGTACGTTGTGGAAGGCGCAGAATGGACGGCTGTTCTTAGACGACTCCG
Organism: Triticum aestivum; assembly: GCF_018294505.1. Lineage (NCBI taxonomy): Eukaryota > Viridiplantae > Streptophyta > Magnoliopsida > Poales > Poaceae > Triticum > Triticum aestivum. Next base: position 323,183,769 of record NC_057803.1, on the reverse strand, counting down.
GGTGGTCCTGGCCGGGCTTCGAGTCCGGCTCCGCCATGAGCACGGCTACTCCCTTGCGCTTCACGTCCTTGGCCTTCGCTTTCTTCTCTTCGGGGTCAGCAGCAAGGAGCTTGAGGAGGGAGAGGCACCCCTCGTCAGCTCTTGCGCACTTGGTCGCCATGTTGAACATATCTAGGGCCAAGCATAGCTCTTCGTGGTTGGCGAGCTCCTCCTTCATCTTGACGTCGTGGACGCCATCAGAGAACACGGAGATGATGGACTCGTCCGTCACCTTGGGGATCTTGAGTCGGACGCTGTTGAAGCACTAGATGTACTTTTGCAGGGTTGCCCCCGGTTGCTGCTTGATGCGCCGCAGGTCGCCTGCGGCTGGCGGGCGGTCGCGAGTGCCCTGGAAGTTGGCGACGAAACGCTCGCGCATCTCGCCCAGGAGGAGATCAATCTCGCGGGCAGGTTCAAGAGCCACGAGCGAGTGCCATCCTTGAGAGTCATGGGAAACCAGTTCGCCATGCTTAGCTCGTAGAGCTGCAGGAACTCCACAGGGTCGGGGGTGCCGTCGTAGCACAGAGGCTTATCCGGCTTGAACTTACCTGGCCACAGGAACTCCAATTTTGCTTGTTAAGGGTCTAATCCCCCCTCTAGACCCCTCTTCTCGATCCTTTCAAGTGTCGAACCCAACAAGGAGCTAAATGTAGGATTTATATTCTCTTCAAGTTCTATCGACCACCCATACAACTCTACGCACACTTAACGTTTGCTTTACCTAGAACGAGTATGACACTATTTTGCAGGTGTGATGCTAGAACATTTTGCAAGAATAAAACTAGGAGTACTCTGCGAGAATAAAACTAGGAGTACTCTGCGAGAATAAAACTACGAGTAATTTTCAATATAATATAAGTTAGTTGTTTAGTATAAATATTTTTCTAACATAAGAGAAAGATTTGTCCCTAGGCAACCAATAACTAGACCAACAATCATTATTGCATTTTTATATGAGGGAGAGGCATGATCTAACACACTTTCCGTAATTGGATCATATGCACTTATTATTGGAAGTCTAGCAAGCATTCCTAAGTACTAAAGATCATTAAGGTAAAACCCAACCATAGCATTACGTAACAAGTCCTCTTTACTCCCATATGCAACAACCCTCTTACTCAGGTATAAGCTTCTGTCACTCTCACCACCCACTATAAGCGAATCATAAACTTATTGCAACACCCTATAATGGGAATCCCTCACGCTTGCGCGACACAGACAACACCATAGGACAACACCAAAATAAAAACATGCAACTCAATCCAATCACGATCACCAATCAACCCATATGACAAAATGAATCTACTCAAAATCATAGGACGACAACACATCATTGGATAATAATATGTAGCATTAAGCACCATGTTTAAGTAGACATTACATCGGGTTGAATAGGTGTTACACTACTGCTTAGAGGGGGAGAGAGTTGGTGATGACAACGGCAAAGTTGTTGGTGTAGACCGTCATCACGATGATTGCCCCAACGGCATTTTGGCGCCACCGGGAGAGAGGGGGAGAGCCCCCCTTCTTCTTCTTCTTCCTAGTCTCCACCCTAGATGGGAGGAAAGTTTACCCTGTGGTCCATGGCCTCCATGGCAGCGGAGGGGCAAGTGCCCCTCCGAGATTGGATCTCTCTCTCTCTCTCTGTTTCTCTTCAGTTTCGCGTTCCTGTTTTCTGGTTGAAACCCATTTCTTAAATATCTGGAGATCCGTAACTCTGATTGTGCTAAAATTTTAGCATGATTTTTTCTGGATATTATCTTTATTGAGGCGAAAGAAGGGTTGCAACCACCTTATGAGGGGCTCACGAGCCACCATGGCGCGCCCTACTGAAAGTGCAACTAATCCCTAGGTGGTTTTGATAATTCATAACATATAGCTCATTGAACTAATATCCATCGAAGATAAATATTTCAAGATGTTCAATGATTTGCATGGCATGGACTAGAGATGTGGACCCCTGAAAATGATAAGGACAAAGATTACCAAAAGCTCAAGACTCTTCATTTCTATTTAAGTGATCCAAGATAACATTGAGTCCATAGGAATGCCAATACTATTAAAAGGGGGATGATGTGTTGCTTAATGCTCTACTTGCTCAAGTGCTTAGTGATATTGCTCCAAAACCCTCAGCCACCTTCTCCATCCAAATATGTCCAAACCCTAATTCCAAACTCAGCCCCACCAATTCTTTCTATGTGGATCCACCGAGTTCATTTGACATAGCCACTGCCAGAAACCCTAATGATGCACTCACACCGATACGGATCTTGGTCACACCAAGATGGCCTTGCCAGCGCTCTATGATCTATTGCATTCGCTTCCGTCTCACCGAGTTTATGCAATCGGTCTCACCGAGTTGGCTTGACAGATTCTCTGTTGCTAATTGCTTCACTTCGGTCTCACCGAGTTGATGTTTGCCCTAAGCCCTAGCACATTGGTCCCACCAAGTTGTTCCAGTCGGTCCCATCGAGATTCCAAATGTTCATATTTTTGAACAGATCGATGCCACCGAGTTTGTTAATTGGTGCGACCGAGATGAGTCAGAAGTGTGAAACAGTTGGATTTTGTGTGGAGGCTATATGTACCCCTCCACCCCCTTCTCCAGTTGTGAGAGAGCCATCAGAACTTGCCTACACTTCCACCATCCATTTTCTGTGACAGAACCACCTACTCATGTGTTGAGATCAAGAGATTCCATTCCAACCTTTTGAACCTTGATTTCTAGCCTTCCACAAGTTGCTTTCCACTCAAATCCCTCTTCCACCATAGCCAAATTTGAGAGAGAGAGTTGAGTGTTGGGAAGACTATCATTTGAAGCACAAGATCAAGGAGTTCATCATCTACACACCATCTATTTACTTTTGGAGAGAAGTGTCTCCTAGATTGGTAGGTGTCTCTTGGGTGCCCCCGTCATGATGTGGAGTTGAACCAAGAAGTTTGCAAGGGCAAGGAAATCGCCTAGTTCGTGAACATCTACCTGTGTGAGGCAAGTCCTTCATTTGCGATGGCCATGGTGAGATAGACAATATTGGTTCTTCATGGACCCTTCATGGGTGGAACCCTCCATGGAGTCACGAAACCATTACCCTTCGTGGGTTGAAGTCTCCATCAACGTGGACATACGATAGCACCACCTATCGGAACGACGCCAAAAATCTCCGTGTCTCGATTGCATTTGCCTTCTCCAAACCCTTCCCTTTACCCTCATATGTAATGCTTTACATTCCGCTGCTATACTATTAGAACTAGTAGAATGCCCGTGCATTGCCACGGGCTTTTGAAATATGTTGCTGAAGTTATATATACATAATGCATATTAAATTTCTCGTGTAGAGAATAGATAGAACGGACAAGATCAAGTAATAATTGAAGTCCACTTAACTTGCAATGTAATTTAATAACAAAAAAGAAATTTGATGATGCATACATATAGAGCGACTATCCAACTAAAAATCTGTTAACAAATTAAGATCTACTTGATGCGCTTAAGAAAGTCTCGCATAATGTTAGTAATGTTGACTTTAGCTTCATTGCACGGTATTAAGCAATTATGATAAAAATTCTACCTCAGCTCATACCCATTCTACACAAGCAATATATGTAGTTAGCATAAATACTTCACATCAATTCTAAGATAATGTTTAACAGAGAATACTCTCTATGGAAGCCGGACAAACGAATTCTTTACCATTCCATTAGAGCATAAAATAAAATAAAAATCATGTGCGTTGCCACGGGCCAACACATGGATCTATCATGAGGCCCTCAATTTTAGCACTTCGGTCATTGTGTTATTGCTTCGCTAAGTTGTCACCCCGCTCCAAATCTGTCTAGTGTTTTCTCTTAGTCTATCAAATTGTTGTAGTCAGTCTGATCATCCCTAATCCACATACTATGAACTGAATACTCCCTTCCCCGATTTAAATGGCCCAATTCAAAAATATAGTTAAACAAGGCAAATGATGAGTGATGGAATGATTTTTCTAGTTTGCAATACTAACCCAATTAAACAGATGCATTAATTTGTGTTAATTACAACATATGCATTTGTGGCCACTAAATTAGTAGGAACGTTCCATGCATTGGTGAGTTATTTGTTAATCCTTGCATGCAGAGATTTAGTATGCTTTGGAGTCTAAGCATAGGGCCTTTAAACCGGAAAAAAGAAAAAGCATATTATGATGGACTCTCATGCTCATGTCATGGGCATTGTGGAATGAGAGAAATGACCGAGTCTTTCATAAGAAATCCACATTGACGTCCATAGCCTTCGAGCATATTAGGGCAGATGCAATATTGTGGGTGACCGCCGGTGCTAGGCACCTGGGTTCCATTAGGATAGGTAGAGGAGTCAGATTGGCGCGTATATTTTTTCCTCGTGCAATTTTTTATTGGGATGAAAACCGGGTGGGGACATTAGGAGTAGAGATTGGTTCTTAGGGGTTGTTTGGATAGCTAGTTTTTAGAGAGCCAGTTGGTTATAAACGTGTTTCAGCATCTAACTAACTAAATGAATACTCTGCTGCCTCGGGTCAATTGGTGAGTGAAGCAAAGTGATCAATATATTTCAGTCCCAATACTAATGTGGAGGTGAAGGTGGATGTGTGCCAAATTTTGAATATAATGACTGGACCTTTCTCAGATAAATACTTGGGTCTCCCTTCTATGATTGGAGTGGATCGAGTAGATTGCTTTAAACATCTCATAGAGAGGATTGAGATAATTGTCAATGGTTGGAAAGAGAGGACACTATCTTATGGACGAAAAGAAGCTCTGATAAAAGCGGTTGCCCAAGCCATTCCAACTTATGCGATGAGTGTGTTTAAATTCCAGAAGAAAATTTGCAAGGGGATCACTGACGCAATGTCGCAGTATTGGTGGGGTGATGATGAGAACCAACGCCGGATGCACTGGTTTACGTGGTGGAAAATGTGTGTGCCAAAAAACAGGGGAGTAATGGGTTTTCGGGACACCCATAGTTTCAACTTAGCTATGCTCACAAAGCAATGTTGGAGACTGATTGAAAATTATGATTCTCTCTATGCCAGGGTATTGATATCAAGATACTATCCCTCAGGTGATATACTAAATTGTGAATTGAAGAAGGGCTCATCCTATGTCTGGCAGAGTATATGGGCGGGAATTCAAACGTTCAAGAAGGGAAGTATATGGAGAGTTGGAGATGGAGCGAAAATAAACATCAAGGAAAGTAGTGACAGTACGTGGTAACCAAGTTCTCACAAGAGTTAACGAACTAATTGACCCAATATTCAGGGAATGGGATGAAATGCGTATACATGAGAACTTCTGGCCTATAGATCATGACCGGATTCTCCAAATACCTATTCATTATCAGGACACGGAAGATTATATGGCATGGCACTTAATGAAGAATGGCGTCTTTACGGTTCGATCGGCATATTACAAACAGCGAGAAGAGTATTAGGCATCCGATCTAGTGTTATTCAGTATGGCGGATCATCTACACACCCGGTTTGAAAAAAAAACTATGGACTCTCAAGCTAACTAGGAAGATCAAAAAATTTATGTGGCGGTGTTTGCACAATGCTATTCCATGTCTATGCATTCTTGCAAATCGCCACATTGGCAGTAATTTCCAGTGCCCCATTTGCTCAGCGGGTGCAGAAGATATTATGCATTCCCTTTTTAGATGTCCCCGTGCAAGGCTAATATGGGAGGCTCTTGGATTAGCAAAGGAAGTGGCTGATGCCTCGCCAGTGGACCGAGCTGGATCGACTGTGATTGATTTCCTGCTATGTGACCAATCTGTCCAGCGACTATATTTGGACACTGTTGAAGTACCAGAACTATTTTCAGCGGCATGTTGGTATATCTAGTGGCAACGCAGAGAACTGGCCCGTGGTGAACAATCCTGGATGTATAACTCCAGCAATATACGATATAGAACTAAACTTTGTACGAGCAAAAGGGAAGATGACCCAAGTGAGGGAGTGCTGGATTAAGGGGCCCTCGGGTGTTCAGGCTGTATGATATGGGACGGACTGATGGGCCGTTAAGATACAAGGTAGAAGGCCTTCCCCCGTGTCCGGATAGGCCTCTCGTTTGCGTGGATGGCAAGATTGGCGTCCAGATGTATAGTTTCCTTCCTCTATAAACCGACTCTGTACAACCCTAGACCCTTTCGTGTCTATATAAACCGGAGGGGTTAGTCCGTAGAGGCCATGAGAATTCACATAGACTAGACATCTAGGGTTTAGCCATTACGGTCTCGAGGTAGATCAACTCTTGTAACCCCAATATTCATCAAAGTCAATCAAGCAGGAAGTAGGGTTTTACCTCCATTAAGAGGGCCCGATCCTGGGTAAAACATCGTGTCCCCTTTGTCTCCTGTTACCTTCGATCCTAAGACGCACAGTTCGGGACCCCCTACCTGAGATCGGCCGGTTTTTACACCGTCGCCAAGTTCCACGCATGAATGGATGGGCTCATAGTCTAGTGGGACATCATATTTTGAATGTTGATGCATCCTTTTCAGATGATGATTTCACAGGAGCTTGTGGAGCTGTGATACGCGACAATCGAGGAGGCTATATCAGAGTTGCCATGGCTCGGCTTGACCATGTTCTAGATGTGGTGTCAGCGGAAGTGATGACACGGTTGGAAGGGCTTCAATTAGCACAAGGTACTGGATGCAACAATCTCCTAGTACGTATGGAAAATCTGATAGTCGTGGAAGAATTGCAGAATAATGAAAGATACTCAATGGTGGTGGCCCCTATCATTCAAGATTCTTGAGAGTTGATGAGAGAGTTCGGGAAGGCTGTCATAGAACATTGTAATAGAGAGTCTAATATGGTTGCGCATGAGCTAGCTCATTATGGTAGTGCTAACAACCCTACTCTCTGGGTAGAAACGCTGTATGTTTTCCTGTTAAAGTTTTTAGCGGATGATGTAAGTGTTATTTGAATTTTAATAAAGCTAGCCATAAAGGCCTCCCTGCCAAAAACTAAAACCAAAACTTTGTTTACTCCTAAAAAACTAAAACTTTGTTTGGTTAATCTAACTAATTCTTGGATAAGGAAAAGTTGGTTCTCGTAATACTGAGATTTTTCATTTTTGGAAAAAAAAAACCGGCTCCGAGACGTCTTCGCGCAAACATGTTTAAGAAAAATGGGTCTTCGCTGCCAGCCGTACATGGTGTGGAGCTCCATGAAGAAGAATGTCTTCCTCCACCAAGAGGCTGACGCCATGCCAGTGCCAGTGCTGGGGACGTGACCTATGGCAACCATGAGTCGGCAATGAACAACGGTGAATCGATGAATCTGCTATGTATGGCCACGTTGACGTCAACTGTTGGTCCTCCTGGACGGCACAACGTTGCACGTCTCCCTCAAGAACCTGGAGTGTGATGCCGACGCTCATCGTCTAGACTCGGCATCACGGCCGCTGTGTAGCTGACTGCAATGGAATGCATGACACCGCGGTGCTGGAGTTCTTCCGTGGCAACAAACTACAATAGCCTGGGGTAGAGTATTTGCAGGACCGACGACCATGGAGATGCCTTGCCTGTGCGCGGTCGCATGCAAAGTCCCGTTGGCCATGGAACATGAGCAGCAGCCAGTGGCATATTCTATGCCGGGGCGACAACCTCGGCAGCCAAGGGAAGGGCCCGACGCCTTCTACGGACGGGATCTTTGTGGGTGGAGGGGAGGGGACGCGAGCAACCGCGACGAACAAGCCCTGGTTAGGTGAAGCTTGGAGGTTTCATTAATGGCGGCCAATCGGACAGAAGTAGGAAGTGGCCACCCTTGATATATAGGTTAATCGCTATCCAAACAAAGAATTATACAAAACCAATTTATTAATTTCCTAACCCAAACATAGATTTCCATACACTCATTCTTGATAAACAATAATGTAAAACGAGTTTCATTAAAACGGGCGAAAAACTGATTTCCTATATACCCGTGGCTAACCCTCGCTATCCAAACAATGACTTAGAAAAGGCAAAGATCGATGCATTAGAAAACTTAAGATTTGGAATTGATTGTAATGAAACTAAAATTTGGGATACTTTGGTTGATATGCACGAAGGTACCGAGCCCGTCAAGGAATCCAGGTTTGATGTGCTTCAAACTCAACTTGACAAGTTCAAGATGAAGGATGGTGAAGGAGTCGCTGAAATGTACTCTAGGCTTCCTCTCATCACAAAGAGATTGTCGTCTTAGGAAGTGAAGAGATGATCGACAAATTCATCATCAAGAAGATCTTAGAGCCTTGGATGGAAAATATGATACCGTGTGTACCTTGATCCAAATGTTTCCCAATTACAAAGATCTCAAGCCCACAAAAGTCATTGGTGGAATTGTTGCTCATGAGATGTCACTCAAGGATAAGGAAGAGCTTCACAATAAGTCAAGTGGTGCTTACAAAGCTTCAAGTTATGCCCCTACAACATCAAGTGAGAAGAAAGTCTCCAATGAAGAATTGAGCTTAATGGTGAAGAATTTCAACAAATTGTACAAGAATAGAAGCAAAGAGAGAAGCTCCAAGTCAAGGTCTTACAATGACAAAAGATGTTCTAGTCGTGATCGTAATTGCTACAATTGTGGAAGACCCGGACACTACTCCAATGAGTGTACGGCTCCCTACAAGAAAAGAGAAGACTCACCAAAAAGAATAAGTAGAAGGGATGAATCACCTCCAAGAGAGAGAAGTCATAGAAATGGTCGTTATGAATGAAGAGCTTCTTGTAGAAGCAAGGATTCGAAAAGGAAGGACAAGTCATCAAATAGCTACACAGGACGAATACATCAAGCTTGTCAGATTACGGGTTCCGGCAAACCCTTGAGGTTCGAATACTGGGATGCGCACAAAGATCTCTCCCCCCAGCGCACGCTCTCGCAACGATCTCAAAGCCTAACTCGCCGAACCTGAGGAACATGGGACGCAAGAGTTTATACTGGTTTGGGCCACTATTGCGGTCTAATACCCTACTCTAGTGTGGTGTGGTCGATTGCCTTGTAGGCTGGGGATGAACAAGTACAAGGGAAGAACAACCTCCTGAGGAGAGGTGTTCTTGAGCCCCTCTCTCTCTGGATGACCCCCCTGGCTATGGTGGTGGCTTGCCCTATTTATAGAGGCCCGAGTCCTCTTCGGAAATATTAGGCGGGAAGGGATCCCACAACGGCTAGTTTGAAGGGGGACAACGAGTACAAGTTATCCTGACAAAAGGTGGTCTTCTCCTGCCAAAGGATCTCATGGTGACGCCGTCGTGGGCTCCGTGATGACCTCCATCTTGCCATCCTGCTGGTCTTGGGCTCGTTGCACTGATATGGAAACCTTTGCCTGACGCCTCGGGACTCCTCGCCTGCACCTGCCTCTTTAGCATCAAAGAAGAAACTGGCACTCTGCGCCCGCTGGCGCCCGCCTGGCCTTGGTCGTCATGCCTCACGTCATGGAAACCTCACGAGGTGTCCCTTGCCTTGATCTCTCTGCTCCTCACAAGCCAGACTAGTGAGGCTGCCCTTGAGGAGGTCTTGTGTCGTCCGCCTCGCGAGGCTTGGCCCCTTGCGAGGGTCTTGTGCCTTCATTGATGAAGATGGGCCATACCAGGCCGCTGGTGGAGCCACGCCTTGGGCCGCAGGCAGACAGGTCTGGGTACCCCCGTTCCCAAGACACCGATAGTAGCCCCCAGACCCAAGGCATACTCGTTCTTGGCTTCGCGGTGAAGCTAAGGGGCAAATGCGGAGCACCGCGGGCCCTAACAGTCTACAGCCTCGATTGACGCATGGCGCTTGATGGGTCGTGGGCGTCTCCGCTTCCCCATGCTGCCTCCGTAACTGCCCGACTTGACAAGTCCCTGTTGCATGCAGAAAAAGGTCATTATTACCTTAGATCATGGAGGCCGGTGGTTGGCCTCTCCCTGGTTATAAATGTGAAGGAGAGCGGAGCCCTCGTCACCCATCTCTTCCTCCATTCCTCTTGCTTCACCTTCTTCTTCCTTCCTTCGCTGCGTCACCCATGGCGCTGATACAGAGATTCTCCGCCGCCGAGAAGGGAAAAGCCCCCCGCGAAGAGCTTGGGCCTCTCCCGCCAAAGAAGAGGCTGGCTCGCTCGCGTGATGCCATTGTGAGGCCGGAGGTGACGAGGCCTTGGCACGAACGGCCACCCCAGGCTATCTGCGGCCTTTGTATGCCTAGGTAGAGGGCTCCGGAGTAGGTAGCAGGGACCGGCGCCCCCCGCGCTATGGCCGCAGTGGTAGTGTAGTGGCGGTGTTCGCTGCTGCCCCGTGAACCCATGCCGAGGGCTCCTCACGTGAACTCGTGGTGTGGGCGGCGGTGCCGCCGAGCACGTGGATCTGGTTCCCGATGTTCTTCACTGACGTGATGCCACGAAGGGGGCCGCTGGAGCTGTGGCTGCAGCATGCTGGGTGCGACACCCCGGCGACAGGGGCGGAGGTCGAGGTTGTCTCCCCCGGCAAGGTCTTCATGACCCGAGGATGGGGTGAAGTCACCCGCGTCTGCCGTGCGGAGGGGGCGCTCGCTATCTGTTGGGGATATTACTACTGGAGGTAAACCAGCCTTATGTAGCTGGGTTAACTCCTTGACGATTAGAATCCCATGAAGATGCAAGGATGATGGCGCTTCACGAAGGCCCAAGGCCCAAAGGCGGGTTAAAGCCTGTAAATGTAAACCGACCTAGTCATGTAACTTGTATTATAAGATAGGAAGGATAGAGACCGAACTGGATACGTTTATGATCCAGCTTCCGGACTGTGTAGCCCGGCGGGCGTCAACCTATGTATATAAAGGGACGACCCGGCCACGGTTTAGGGACAGACAATAACTCGAGAGCCATACAAAGTGGATTCGCTCCCTGTCCTTCGAAACCCTAGCAATACCAATCACAACTAGACGTAGGCTTTTAACTCCCTTGAAGGGGCCGAACTAGTATAAAATCCCCGTGTCCCCTTGTCCGGTTTAACCCCTTTGAGCTAACCCGTAGCGATGGCTCCACGACTAAGTCCTTTCACAAGGACATCTGCCGTGACAAACCCACGACAGATGGCACCCACCGTGGGGCTATCGCACGATGGTTTTGAGTTCTTGAAGGGCAGCTTTGATGGACTTAAGGGATACGCTGTGGGCTGGATGACGAAGAGTCGTCACGGCAAGCTCTACATTGATAATGGAGGATGGGGTCCCGAGGCCGATTCAATCGAGTACGGGTACCGGGTCCCCTTCAGTGGGATTCACGTCTTCATCGGCAAGATCCGCGAACCGGCCCCTGAGTCGGACATCTGCACCGACATCATCGAAACGGCTCCGCGTGCAAGTTCTTCGCCAGTTCAGCCCGAGGAAAGGCATGTTTTCGTAGGTGTCATCCATGGATCAAGATACGAGGACGGGCCAGTGTCCGATGGAGAGACCGTGGTCTGTTCTGATGACAAGTCTTCTGGAGAGACCGAATCGCTTTATCAATTGCAGGGCGGCCGGATTGATGGAGGATCCGAGGGCAACAGTATTCCGCATTCCCCTGATCTGCCAAACCGGGCCGCCATCTTCATGGCTGGCACACAATCAGCGCCTCATTCATCGACCGCCGCAGCAATACTCTCTGGTTCAACAACGACTACACCGGTAGGGGCAGGAAGCTCTGCGCTGCCTCTAGCCCAAGTCCTGTCTGATTTGTTCGACGCTTTGGCAACATTGATGGCCGCAGAGGTGGATGCAGCAGCCAGGGATCAGCACAATGCGGAGATTGCAAAGGTGAAAGATCAGATAGCTCAGGCTAAAGCAGACCTGGCGACAGAGAAAGCTAGGATGGCTACGGAGCGGGCTGAATTGGAAGCACAGGCCTACCGGATTAGGCTGGATCAGAATGCTTCAGAGGAAGTCATGAGAAGAAGGTACCGATCGCGTCTCCCATCGGTTTATGGGCCGCAGAATCTCTTCAACACACCAGGAGCAGGAGCTGGTAACCAACCCATACTAAACCAGGCGGAGGCACCGGGAACAAGAGCGCCAGTTCAACCGCGCACGACGGACCCGCCTTACCAGAACAACGTTGTGCGACAGTATGTACCGACACCTCCCGGGAATTATTCCAACTCGTTGGACAATATTGTGGCCGCGCTTCACGCCTGGCAGCCCTCCCAACCGACGGCGAGTCACCAGTTGCGGTGGAAGCACGTCGGGCCAGGGATCTCCTTCAAACAGTGCTAAATCAACAGCAGGCATATTCACACAGTCGTGAGAGGATTCATTCCACTCCCTGTCCAAGCCGGAGCTATAGCAGACACGTGGAGGACGAACCGGCTATGTCCAGCAGTGCACGTTGCCGAAATTCACCGCGAGGAAACAACCCGGCCGGGGGAGGCGCTAATGCGTAGGATGTTGTGAACCACGGCCGCACACATCGAGAGGCCGAGTTGGCAGCTCGACACGGAGCACGACAACATACTCCAGTTCACCCTACGGCTTCAGTAGAGCCAGGTGTGGTGTTCAGTTCCTTAGGGGTGCCATGTCTCACCCCCTGCATTTGCTGCATAATGTGAGACTTCCCAAGGACTTCAAGGGACCTCGTAAGGGACCAAATTACACCGCCAATTTACAACCAGAGGTGTGGGTGGAGAGCTATGAGATGGCAATGGAGATTTTAGATGTGGATGAGGCAGTGTGTGCTAAATATTTCACCACGATGTTGGAAGGAACATCTCGTACTTGGTTGAAGAGCTTGCCAACTAACTCTGTCGGATCATGGGCCGAATTGAAGCACAGGTTTATCGAGAATTTCAAAGATACTTGTAAGCAGCCAATGTCAATCGTGGATCTGGCCGCTTGTGTTCAAGAGGAAGGGGAGTCCACAACCCATTGGGTTAAACGGGTCTCAACGATTTTGCACTCATCAGATCGTATCAATGCAGACATCGCAGTGTTAACATTAGAGGGCAATTGCCGTTTCAAGCCGCTCAAACAGAAATTAGGACGGCTCAAATGTCACTGCAACGATATGTCAACGCTCATGGCCGCTTTGGTTAAATACGCCGATTCAGATAATACCAAGGACCCGGATTCAGAGGAGGACAAACCGGAGAAAGGGAAAAAGAACGGCAACGCCAAGGGTGAGCAGCCTAATCCGGCAGGCCATGGGAACAGCGGTAAGCGCAAGGCCGACAGCAGCTTGGACTTTGTTGCTAACACCAATGCTCAGGAGAATGGCCAGCGCCGTAAGGGCAAGCAGCCCCATAGGGGAGGAGGTTCAGGCCCCAATTTGGAGCGCCTGTTAAATCAGCCCTGTCAAAAGCATGGATCAAAGGAGAAGCCAGCATCACATCTTTGGAAGAACTGTTATATCATGCGGGATTTCAAGAATTCCAATATGTTCCAGTATGATAATGGCCTGCCCGACGGTTCAAGAGGTGGTTTCCACGGGCCGGGTTACGGAGGTGGTGGCTCCAGTTCAGGGTTTCAAGGCAATCAAACCGTACACATCAATCAAGGGCACCAAGGCAACCAGGGAGGCTACAACCATTAGGGGAATCAGCAGCAACAGCAGCACTCGGGTTACCAGAGCAATCCCAAGCAGCTAAATAGCGGGCAATATCACGTTTTCACCAGTAGTTTGTGTAAGCGTGATCAGAAACTTTACAAAAGGGCAGTAAACTTTGTTGAACCGGTAGTGCCTCAGTACTTACGCTGGTCTGAGCAACCCATTTTGTGGAGTAGGGAGGATCACCCACCTCGGGTTGATAATTCGGGTCACTTGGCCCTGGTGGTAGCCCCGCAAGTCGGGGGATACAAGTTTACTAAAGTGCTCATGGATGGCGGAAGCAGTATCAACATTCTATATTATGACACATTCCGTCGTATGGGGTTGATAGATAAGAATCTTAAACCGTCAAATACCGTTTTTCATGGCGTGGTGCCTAGTAAGTCTGCATATCCTATTGGCAAGATAGCCTTAGAGGTGGCTTTTGGAGATGATTATGATTCAAGGTCAGAAACATTGATTTTTGAGGTGGTAAAAATCAAAAGTCCGTACCACGCCTTGTTTGGGCGGCCGGCTTATGCTAAATTCATGGCAAGGCCATGTTATGTTTATTTACAGCTTAAAATGCTAGGTCATAAGGGGACTATCACAGTACATGGAAGCAGAAAGATCGCTTTGGAATGTGAGGAAGGTGATGCGGCTTATGCTGAGTCGGTTTGTGCCATGGAGGAGCTGAAATTCTATAAGGAGCAAGTTGATCCGGCAGACATGACTTCTTTGAAAAAGCCAACTACGGAACACGATCCGGCATTGAAGTTTAAATCGGCCACAGATACTAAGATGGTTGACTTTGCTCCTGGCGATTCATCCAAACAGTTCAGCATCAGCGCTAACCTGGATCCCAAATAGGAAAGCACGCTCATCGAGTTCATCCGTGAGAATCGGGACACCTTTGCATGGAAACCTTCTGACATGCCAGGTGTACCAAGGGAACTCGCTGAGCACACACTTAACATTGATCCTAAGTTTAAACCGGTCCGGCAGTTTCTCCGCCGCTTCAATGAAGAAAGGCGTAACGCTATTGGTGAAGAGGTAGCCCTTCTATTGGCCGCAGGGTTTATTGTAGAGGTCTTTCATCCAGAGTGGTTGGCTAATCCGGTGCTGGTTCTTAAGAAAAACGGCACTTGGCGTATGTGTGTGGGTTACACAGATTTAAGCAAAGCTTGCCCTGCAGACCCCTTTGCTCTCCCTCGCATTGATCAGATAATTGATGCAACGGCAGGTTGTGACCGTTTGTGTTTTCTGGATGCGTATTCTGGTTATCATCAGATCAAGATGGCAGTTAAGGACCAGGAGAAGACAGCTTACATAACTCCCTTTGGAGCCTTCTGCTATGTTTCCATGCCTTTTGGACTCAAGAGTGCCCAGGCAACTTACCAGCGATGTGTTCAGAATTGCCTTCATAAGAAAATTGGGCACAATGTTCATGCATATGTGGATGATATTGTGGTAAAGTCCAGAAAGGAGGAGACATTGATAGATGATTTGAGAGAAACCTTCGACAATCTCCGGGTTTACAAGATGATGCTCAATCCGGAGAAGTGTGTCTTTGGTGTCCCGGCAGGCAAGCTCTTTGGTTTTCTGGTGTCAAACAGAGGCATTGAGGCTAATCCGGAAAAAATTGCAGCAATTACATCCTTGTTTAAACCGGCGTGTATCAACGATGCTCAACGTCTGGCCGGCTGGATTACAGTCTTGAGCCAGTTTATCATTCGCCTTGGAGAGAAGGCCATCCGCTTATATTAGATGCTCAAGAAAACAGATATCATTGTCTGGAGCGAGGCAGCTGATAAAGCGTTAGAGGATCTGAAGAGGCAGCTAGCTGAACCACCCGTGCTTGCAGCGCCGATCGATAAAGAGTCGTTATTACTATATGTGGCTGCTAATGCCCGGGCTGTTAGCGTAGCCATTGTGGTAAAGCGCAAGGAGCTTGGCAAGGAATATCCGGTTCAACGGCCAGTTTATTATATCAGCGAGGTGCTCATTGAGTCAAAGCAGAGGTATCCGCATTGGCAGAAGCTGGTGTACGGAGTGTTTATGGCAAGCGGGAAGCTTAAACATTATTTTCAGGGCCATCCCATCACAGTGGTCAGTTTAGCTCCTCTAGGCGATATCATTCAAAACAGAGAAGCAACTGGCCGGATTGCCAAGTGGGCTATTGAGCTTGGACCTCATGGGCTCAAATATATACCCCGCACAGCAATCAAATCCCAGGCACTCGTGGACTTCATCAATGATTGGACGGAGTTATAGGCACCTGAAGAGAAACCAAACAATACATATTGGACTATTCATTTTCATGGATCCAGACAGTTGGAGGGCTCGGGAGCTGGAGTCATATACTAACTTCCCCACGAGGTGACAATTTTATTATGTACTCCGTTTATTGTTCCCTTGCCTAACAATGCAGCTGAATATGAGGCTTTGCTCCACAGTCTTCGGATGGCTAAGGAGATGAATTTGAGCCGGGTTAAGTGCTTTGGTGATTCAGATCTAGTGGCTCAGCAGGTGTCTGGCACTTGGGATTCTAAGGACCCACTCATGGTTGCATATCGGCGAGAGGTGGACACAGTGGCTGGTCACTTTAAGGGTTATCAGGTGGACCATATAGACCAGCGGAAGAATGAAGCGGCGGATGCTTTAAGTCATCTTGGTTCCCAGCGTAAACCGGTCCCACCCAATGTCTTTCTTGATGTGTTGCATAATCCGTCAGTCAAGATGCCAACCGAAGAAGATTTGGCTATTCCTGATCCGGAGGCTCAGTTGGTGGCAGCTCTGCATGCCATACCGGATTGGAAAATCCCATATCTAGCTTACATGAACCGGGGCGAGTTACCAGACGATGAAACGTTGGCCCGACAGATAATCCGGCGTTCCAAGTCCATGACCATACTCAACGGGGAGTTACATCGCTATAGCGTTTCAGGAGCGATTCAGCATTGTGTTTCTCCTCAAGAAGGTTGTGAGATTTTACGAGAAATCCATGAAGGGGACTGCGGTCACCATGCCGGTTCAAAGTCTTTGGTTGCTAAAGCTTTTCGCCACGGTTTTTTACTGGTTGACGGCGCATGCTGATGCGGATGATTTAGTCAAGAGGTGTGACGGGTGTCAAAAATTCGCCCGCCGTGCGCACATTCCGGCTCAAGAGTTGCGGATGATTCCAATTACATGGCCGTTTGCAACTTGGGGGCTTGATATGGTTGGAACCTTCAAGCGATCTAAGGACAAAAAGACCGACCTATTAGTAGCAGTTGATAAAATCACCAAATGGGTGGAGGCAGAGCCAGTCAGCAAGTGTGATGCAGCCATGGCGGTTCAATTCATCAAAAAGGTGATATTCCGGTTTGGTTTTCCACACATCATTATAACAGATAATGGTACTAACTTGTCAAAAGGGGAGATGGAATAATTTTGTCAACGTGAGCATATCCGGCTCGATCTAGCATCGGTGGCTCTCCCCCAATCTAATGGTCAAGCAGAGAGGGCAAATCAAGAAATTCTACTGGGTATCAAACCCAGGCTTATGGTTCCCTTAAAGAGGACACCGGGTTGTTGGGTTGAGGAGCTACCTTCAGTGTTATGGAGCATCAACACCACACCCAATAGGTCTACGGGTTACACACCTTTCTTCATGGTCTATGGAGCGGAGGCCGTTCTTCCTAGTGACATCCGTCACGACTCGCCCCGTGTGACAGCTTATGTTGAAGCTGATAATGAGAAGGCACGTCAGGATTCTCTGGACCTGTTGGATGAAGAGCGTGATCTTGCAGCAGCACGATCGGCGATTTATCAACAAGATCTCCGACGTTATCACAGCCGCCGGGTTAAAACCAGAACCTTTCAAGAAGGCGATTTGGTGCTCCGGCTCAGCCAGGATCAGACTGATATGCACAAGTTATCCCCGCCTTGGGAAGGACCCTTTGTGGTCAGCAAAAATCTGCAAAATGGGTCTTACTACCTCATTGATGTTCGAGAGCATAAAGACTCACATCAATCGGAGGAGGAGACCAAGCGGCCATGGAACATAGCTCTCCTTTGGCCTTACTATACTTGAAGCCATAGGCTCTTCATCTGTACATATTTATGACAGCGTATATATCATATAATAAATGGGAGCCTCCATTGTGTTATACGAGTTAACTGACAAAGCAGAGTTTTTATCCGGTCTTAGCAGTTGCACGGATATAAAGAAAATCACTAGGGGGCTTGGTCATATTTGAACTACAACTACACCTCTTGATCGGTTTTGAAACCACGAAGCGATATCACTAGGGGGCTTGGTTGTTATTACAACATAGCTACACCTCCTGATAGGCATTTAGGCCACAAAAGAAAAATATGTGGAGCCAAAGAGAGTGTTGCACAAAGCACAGACTCAAACATGGGCACACACTGAGCACAGCTCACAAAGTTACTTGGGGGCTCTTTTTGCAAAGCAACAACGAGTTTGAAAGGACCCCTGTAATTGGCTATCAAGCCACGACTTAGAAGCCTGGTCTATTCACCTAAAAACCCGGGTTAACCTGCCTTCATCAAGTAAGCCACTCCTGTCCAGGTAATCCTGGTATGACCCATCGAACGTTTGACATGTCAATCTTTTATAGACCCTGAACTTATCAAAGTTAAAACGATGATTGGTTAATTGGAGGCCCATCTTAAAAGGCTTTGTTAAATGGTTTAACTCAGAGGCCTGGCAGCCCATGAAAAGCCTCGATTTGGAGCCTGGCAGCTCGTAAAAAGCCTTGCATATTTTCCTTTTTGAGTTCTATTTATTGAAGTTCATAAGTTTTTTTGATAAACTGGCGTCCTTGGCCCGGCTTGCTTTTCAACTACAAGTTGTCGGCACATGATCAATTACAAACCGGTGTTTATTGACCCGGTTTGGTTTGACTAAATCACAGTGTTATAAAGAAAACCCGGTAGTTATACCGGTCCGGTTTGATATATAGACCGGCATTGCAAGGATGGGGTTATCAATGTTCCGGATTGGTATTAACACCTTTGCCGTATACACCGTTGGTCAGCCAATGAGCGGTAAACCGCTAGCTACTTTTGAGTTGTTGTACCCAGGAACACAATTCATCATGGGTTATGTATAAATGTATCTCAAAAGGTGGCAAGAGTCATCATGAGGCATTACAAAACATGCTCAATGGCATGGCAAATAACGGAGTTTTGGCTATCTTATTACAAGAAGCTTTCAAAGCGGCTCCAATGGCATAATTGTTTTTCACAAAGTCGGTACACAGTAGCCAGTAAACTGGTGACCGGTTTAAGACGCTTCATCTGGACGGTTTAATGGTTGAGGGTCAGTTGGTGTGGGCACTTCTTCATCCCTCCCCAGACGCTGGAAATCAACCATCGACCAATCGATTCCAGTTAAAACGTGAAATACTGCTTCCTCATGGATAAGATTGGAGAGGTTGATATCAGGGGCATAAGTGTGCATAAGAATCGGAGGCACAAGTTCTTCAACTTCCTGGATGTCGACCGGTTGTCTTTTCCCTTCAGCATCGTAAACCGATTGAAAATGGGAAAAGTTTGTATCATCGGCCAGTTTGCTGGCCACTGGCCGCATCTGTTTCGTCAGCCGCCGGAGGTCATCGTTATCAAAGTTTGAACCGTCTTCCTTCACACGTGGATATCCTTTAATGATATCATCCGCTTCAAGGTCTAGAATCCAGGCTTTGGCTCGAATAAGTGCGGTTAAAGCTCCGAACCTGGCAGCTGCCCTCTTCAATTTGGCAATACGGGCTGGTAACATGGCCAACTTCTCAAGTGTTTCTTTAATCAAAGTTGGGACGGTTTGTTGTAAGCTGCCGTGCAAATAGCCCGCTGAGACCCAGAGAACAGCTGTTCAACCAATGTATATGCCGCTTTGAGCTTCATGCACATATCTGTACCAAGATGAGCAATCCGGGTGCCTGTCACAGTTTAACATCAGCATTCTGGTCAAAGATAAGGTTCCACAAGTTATACCAAATACATAAAGGACACACTTACCAAAGATTGCAGAAGTCATGGTGTTAATTTGCCGTTTCAAACCAGCCAGTTCATCCGCAATCGGTTTCAAGGCAGCCTTGGCGTCTTCGGCACTCTTTATTAAACCGGATTTCTCGATCTCCCATTCAGCATGGTCTTTGTTGAAAGATTCTTTGAGTTTTTCCATGGCGGCTAGGGATTTCGTCAGCTCCTCTTTGGTTTTGGTGGCTTCTTCTTGTTGGGACTTCACATTGTTTTGCAAATCTATGGAGCGGAGGCTGTTCTTCCTAGTGACATCCGTCACGACTCGCCCCGTGTGACAGCTTATGTTGAAGCTGATAATGAGAAGGCACGTCAGGATTCTCTGGACCTGTTGGATGAAGAGCGTGATCTTGCAGCAGCACGATCGGCGATTTATCAACAAGATCTCCGACGTTATCACAGCCGCCGGGTTAAAACCAGAACCTTTCAAGAAGGTGATTTGGTGCTCCGGCTCATCCAGGATCAGACTGATATGCACAAGTTATCCCCGCCTTGGGAAGGACCCTTTGTGGTCAGCAAAAATCTGCAAAACGGGTCTTACTACCTCATTGATGTTCGAGAGCATAAAGACTCACGTCAATCGGAGGAGGAGACCAAGCGGCCATGGAACATAGGTCTCCTTCGGCCTTACTATACTTGAAGCCATAGGCTCTTCATCTGTACATATTTATGACAGTGTATATATCATATAATAAATGGGAGCCTCCATTATAAGCGGGGTATCTATTCTTTTTACATCTTGTGTGTGTTATACGAGTTAACTGACAAAGCGGAGTTTTTATCCGGTCTTAGCAGTTGCACGGATATAAAGAAAATCACTAGGGGGCTTGGTCATATTTGAACTACAACTACACCTCTTGATCGGTTTTGAAACCACGAAGCGATATCACTAGGGGGCTTGGTTGTTATTACAACATAGCTACACCTCTTGATAGGCATTTAGGCCACAAAAGAAAAATATGTGGAGCCAAAGTGAGTTTTTCACAAAGCACAGACTCAAACATGGGCACACACTGAGCACAACTCACAAAGTTACTTGGGGGCTCTTTTTGCAAAGCAACAAAGAGTTTGAAAGGACCCCTGTAATTGGCTATCAAGCCACGACTTGGAAGCCTGGTCTATTCACCTAAAAACCCGGGTTAACCTGCCTTCATCAAGTAAGCCACTCCTGTCCAGGTAATACTGGTATGACCCATCGAACGTTTGACATGTCAATCTTTTATAGACCCTGAACTTATCAAAGTTAAAACGATGATTGGTTAATTGGAGCCCCATCTTAAAAGGCTTTGTTAAATGGTTTAACTCAGAGGCCTGGCAGCCCATGAAAAGCCTCGATTTGGAGCCTGGCAGCTCGTAAAAAGCCTTGCATATTTTCCTTTTTGAGTTCTATTTATTGAAGTTCATAAGTATTTTTTGATAAACTGGCGTCCTTGGCCCGGCTTGCTTTTCAACTACAAGTTGTCGGCACATGGTCAATTACAAATCGGTGTTTATTGACCCGGTTTGGTTTGACTAAATCACAGTGTTATAAAGAAAACCCGGTAGTTATCCCGGTCCGGTTTGATATATAGACCGGCATTGCAAGGATGGGGTTGTCAACGTTCCGGATTGGTATTAACACCTTTGCTGTATACACCGTTGGTCAGCCAATGAGCGGTAAACCGCTAGCTACTTTTGAGTTGTTGTGCCCAGGAACACAATTCATCATGGGTTATGTATAAATGTATCTCAAAAGGTGGCAAGAGTCATCATGAGGCATTACAAAACATGCTCAATGGCGTGGCAAATAACTGAGTTTTGGCTATCTTATTACAAGAAGCTTTCAAAGCGGCTCCAATGGCATAATTGTTTTTCACAAAGTCGGCACACAGTAGCCAGTAAACCGGTGACCGGTTTAAGACGCTTCGTCTGGACGGTTTAATGGTTGAGGGTCAGTTGGTGTGGGCACTTCTTCATCCCTCCCAAGACGCTGGAAATCAACCATCGACCAATCGATTCCAGTTAAAACTTGAAATACTGCTTCCTCATGGATAAGATTGGAGAGGTTGATATCAGGGGCATAAGTGTGCATATGAATCGGAGGCACAAGTTCTTCAACTTCCTGGATGTCGGCCGGTTGTCTTTTCACCTCAGCATCGTAAATCGGTTGAAAATGGGAAAATATTGTATCATCGGCCAGTTTGCTGGACACTGGCCGCATCTGTTTCGTCACCCGCCAAAGGTCATCATTATCAAAGTTTGAACCGTCTTCCTTCACACCTGGATATCCTTTAATGATATCATCCGCTTCAAGGTCTAGAATCCAGGCTTTGGCTCGAATAAGTGCGGTTAAAGCTCCGAACCTGGCAGCTGCCCTCTTCAATTTGGCAATACAGGCTGGTAACATGGCCAACTTCTCAAGTGTTTCTTTAATCAAAGTTGGGGCCGGTTTGCTGTAAGCTGCCGTGCAAATAGCCCGCTGAGACCCAGAGTACAGCTGTTCAACCAATGTATATGCCGCTTTGAGCTTCATGCACATATCTGTACCAAGATGAGCAATTCGGGTGCCTGTCACGGTTTAACATTAGCATTCTGGTCAAAGATAAGGTTCCACAAGTTATACCAAATACATAAAGGACACACTTACCAAAGATTGCAGAAGTCATGGTGTTAATTTGCCATTTCAAACCAGCCAGTTCCTCCGCAACCGGTTTCAAGGCAGCCTTGGCGTCTTCGGCACTCTTTATTAAACCGGATTTCTCGATCTCCCATTCAGCACGGTCTTTGTTGAAAGATTCTTTGAGTTTTTCCATGGCGTCTAGGGATTTCGTCAGCTCTTTGGTTTTGGTGGCTTCTTCTTGTTGGGACTTCACATTGTTTTGCAAATCAATGTTTTGGGCCTCTTTATTCCTCAGATCAGACTGCAAATATTGAAGATATATCAAATGATAGGATACATACATATTTTAAGTACAAATCGCATAACAGGCTATGCACTTCATACATGGGGGCTAATGCCTATTTGCTATAAATTGCTACAGTTTATACAAGTCTCCAGAACAATGTAAACATTATCCTTGACACTTGGGGGCTAATGTATGTTGATTCAAAAACGGATGCATGGATTAAAACCCGGATTAACTTGCTAGAGTTAAACCGGCCTTTGGGGGATACGCAGCAGAAAGCTATCTATTTGCTAAAGGGTAAATTTGGTTCTTATCAGTGGCTTAAAGTGCTACGAAGACCCGGGTTATGATTCACATTATAACCCGGCCCTTGGGGGTTATTTGGGCTAGCATTTTCAGACTATGAATCAAGATACAAAGGAGGAAGAAAATACCTCATATCGCTCCTTCATCAAATTTACCAAACTGGCTTCATAATCCCAGTTTGCGTGCAAGCGATTCAAAAAGCCAGAGTGAAGCTCCTCTGCGTTGAGATGAGCATAACTTGCCAAATCACTACTCCATTTGCCTTTTTCTCTAGCAGCCTGCTCTTCTTTGGCACTATGTTGAGCCAAAACTACAGGATGGCCAGGAGAGCTATGGCCTATTCCAGTAATAATAACGTCATCACCTTGGCCTTCAGGGTTTTTGGTTGATGATATTGGAATTTCAGCATCTTTCACCGGACTAGCCCGGTTTGGTTCTGCCGATTCAGTATCGGGCGCGGCAGGCTCAGCGTCTGTTGGCTCATCAGTATTTTGGCCTTCAAGGGGCGGGTCATCAGAAGTAGCTTCAGGATGAGGGCCTTCTGGTTCACAAGTTTGTTCCAGTTCACCTCTTGGTTCTTCTTCTTCGGCGACCGGGTCTTCGGGCGGATTGGTGACCCAAGCTTTCTTGCTGGGTCTGGCTTTGGCCCTGCAAACAGAATAAAAGAGGATCAACATCTTATTCAAAGGATTTATGACACATTGATAGGAAAGGTTTTTACAGCTTACCCAGCCACAGTTATCAAAGGGGGGAGTTGAGTTGTTGTCGATTCGCCAGAAGATGAAGGAGGTGTCACCTGATAATTTGAATCGGACGGATTAAGAGGCTATCTGAAATAACCTGCCTTGGGGTAAGAATGGTCAGAAGTAGGAGAGACCTCAGACCGGCGCTTCCGAACCGGGGTATCAGGTAAACCGGAAGAAGTGACCTGCTGGCCACTGTGCCGGGTTGTCCGGCGTCTTCAAAATAAATGTTAGATCCAAGTGAGCAAGAGGATGAGAAAAGCTTACTTTCCGGACTGCTTGGTGAGTTTTTTGTGTTCGCATAGAGTCTGAACCGGAGGAAAGGGTAATTACCTCTACATCATCAGCCTGACTAGCTTCTGCGTCCTCCTGAGGAAGATCATTGTTAATGAGATACATGAAAAGAGAGCCAAGTGAGTCAAGTTCTACCTCAACTTCTGCATCATCGGTGTCATCATCAAGCTCCATGTTGATCCGGTCAGCCGTTTTCCGTTTTGACGTCCATTTTACGGCTTTGGTTTTGGGGCGGGATGGCTTGACCACTTTATCCCCAGTCGGCTTTGCCGCTTTTTCTATGATTTTCCATTTCCAGAAGGGGTCATCACCCTACATACACAGAAGAAGGATTACAAGTTGTATAAGCTAAAAATATTAGAGATAAAAAGGAAGTATAATGCTTACAGCAGGCGGTTTGTTCTTGGCATAGAAGGGGCTCAGACCGGTTTGACTACAGACCAGTTCCAATTCATTCAGAATCTTCTTTACACCTTCAGTGACTTCTTCCTCAGATATTTGAAGGTTGCAATGGCGTTGAGGGTCATCAACCTCACCGGTCTACTCACACATTAAATTGGAACGCCGGCTTAGTGGCAAGATACTCCAGGATATCCAACAGCGCACAAAGTCCACGCTTGTTAAACCGTTCGCCATAAAGGCCTGGAGTTTGGCGAGTTGAGGGGCATATTTTGCCCTTTCTGAAGAGCTTAGCCGTTGTTGCATTGGATGGGTGTTGGATAATCTGTGATCACGAAAGCCGAGGAGGGGATTTTCATCTTCAGGGGATGTATCTCTGCAATAAAACCAAGTTTGGTTCCATTCCTTTGGATGGCTGTGCAATTTGGCATGAGGAAATTCAACCTCTTTCCGCTTTTGAATTGAGACACCCCCAAGTTCAGTGTTAGGGCCATTTACAAATTTTGTGCGCCGGTTTAAATGAAAGAAGTCCCGGAACAGCTCGGTGGTTGGTTCTTCTTGTAAATATACTTCACAGAAGACCTGGAAGTTGCATAAATTGGAGACCGAGTTGGGACCAATATCTTGAGGATGAAGTTGGAAGCTGTCAAGTACATCTCGATAAAACTTTGACCCTGGCGGTTTGAAGCCACGGCTTATGTGGTCAACAAAGACAACCACCTCACCCTGCCTTGGGGTTGGAGGATTTTCTGTTCCTGGAACTCGCCATTTGATTTCAGTTTTCTTAGCCAAAGTGCCAATGCTGACCATATCATTCAATTGTTCCTCTGTGACCCGGGAACGAGCCCAGTTGCAAGCGGTGAATTGCTTGGCCATCGTGGAACAAACGAGTTGGAAACAAAAGGCCAGCTTATAAATCACATAGGATAACATACAAGATGCAAGGGAGTAAAATATGCCCTGATAGGGGACATGGCATAAACCGGAGATCAATGCAATAATGCATAAAAGGTAGTACCACGACAGGGGTACTGAGACACTGTTAAAACAGAATATAATTATGGAGGTAAAAGGCTCTTCCGGTTTATCAGAGGGCTAATGGTATAGATTGCTTATACAAAATTAAATCGCCTATGATGGTGTGAGGAGAAACAGATTTCACAGAGGTATGCGAAATTTTCGGATCTAAGATAAGACAGAAAAGTAAAAATAATTGGATCTAGAAAGGGTGAAGAACCGAAGCAACTTATGAAGGACTAGATCAGTTCTTTGCGCATAAGGGTTGTGGTGATAACAGAAGATTAGCTACGGCAAGGAGTACATCAGGTACGAAGTGTTCACCTAAAGGCCAAGGAAGAACAGCACTAAAAGCTCTGATGAACCTCAAGAGCAGCGAAGAGCGAGGAAACCCTAATGGATCTAGGAAAGAAGGGGGAAAGGACTTACTGCGACCGCGGAAGCAGCGAAAGGGCGCTAAGGAACTCTGGTGCGAACAGGTTGATGCAGCGGCCGACGGAGAAGCAAAGGCGAGGTTCAAAGATGACGGCAGCGCTCGAGTGCGGGGTCGTCGAGAGGAAGAACAAGAGATGAATGGGTAGTGGAAAGAAAAGAAAGGGGTCCTCTGCCCCTGTTTATAAGGAAGAGTGATAAAACGGCAAGTGCGAGAATCGAGGAGCCCAAAAATGGATAAATTAATAAAAGTGTTGCCTCGGTGACTGAATACACATTAAATGAAGGTGATCGTCGACATCAACGGATAGATGACGTCAGGGCAGTTTATCATAATCTAGGAGTATGACGTCACGGCGGTTTACAAGATCAAGGTGAAGATATGAGGTAAGAATTTTTCTAAGTGTAGAAGATTGACATGAACAAGTTCAAACCAATCTGGGGCCTAATGTTGGGGATATTACTACGGGAGGTAACCCGGCCTTATGTAGCCAGGTTAACTCCTTGACGATTAGAAGCCCATGAAGATGCAAGGATGATGGCGCTTCACGAAGGTGTAACGCCCTCGATGCGGCTATACTCCCACGTGTCGAAACACGAGTTAGAGGCATAACCGCATTGAAAGCAATGTCGCAAGTGAGGTAATCTTCACACAACCCATGTAATACATAAGGGAAAAAATATACATAGTTGGCTTACAATCGCCACTTCACACAATTACATGAATAAAGCATTACAACATCCAAATGCAATCAAGGTCCGACTACGGAGCCAAAATAAAAGAAGACTACCCCAAAAGCGACAAGGTCCCTCGATCGACCCCAACTGGGATCCACTATTGATCAACTAGAACGAAACAACACAAAGGACAAGAACTTCATCGAGCTCCTCCTTGAGCTTGGTTGCGTCATCTGCACGGACTCATCGGCACCTGCAAGCTGGTTTTGGAAGTATCTGTGAGTCACGGGGACTCAGCAATCTCGCACCCTCGCAATCAAGACTATTTAAGCTTATGGGTAAGGCAAAAGGTATGAGATGGAGCTGCAGCAAGCGACTAGCATATATGGTGGCTAACTTACGCAAATGAGAGCGAGAAGAGAAGGCAAAGCACGGTCAGTAAAAGTATGATCAAGAAGTGATCCTAAAACAACCTACGTCAAGCATAACTCCAACACCGTGTTCACTTCCTGGACTCCGCCGGAAAGAGACCATCACGGTTACACACGCAGTTGATGCATTTTTTAATTAAGGTCAACTTCAGGTTTTCTACAACCGGACATTAACAAATTCCCATCTGCCCATAACCGCGGGCACGGCTTTCGAAAGTTCAAATCCCTGCAGGGGTGTCCCAACGTAGCCCATCACAAGCTCTCATGGTCAACGAAGGAATAGACCTCCTCCTGAGACCTTCTGATCAGACTCGGTATCTCGGTTCTACAAGACATTTCGACAGGGTAAAACTAAACCAGCAACACTGCCCGAATGTGCCGACAAATCCTGATAGGAGCTGCACATATCTCTTTCTCAGGGCACACTCAGATGAGCCAGACGTCCGGTAATCCAGCCCAGAGTTACCCCTGGTAGCCCCGGACATCGCTCGGTTGGACCAATACTCAGAGGAGCACTGGCCCAGGGGGTTAAAATAATGATGACCCTTGGGCGCGCGACCCCCAAGGGAAAAGAAAAGGCTAGGTGGCGAATGGTAAGACCAATGTTGGGCATTGCTGGAGGAGTTTTATTCAAGGTGAATTGTCAAGGGGTTCCCATTATCACCCAACTGCATAAGGAACGCAAAATCCAGGAACATAACACCGATATGACGGAAACTAGGGCGGCAAGAGTGGAACAAAACACCAGGCATAATGCCGAGCCTTCCACCCTTTACCAAGTATATAGATGCATTAATTAAATAAGATATATAGTGATATCCCAACAAGTAAACATGTTCCAATAAGGAACGACATCTCCATGTTCCAACAAGGAACAAACTTCAATCTTCACCTGCAACTAACAACGCTATAAGAGGGGCTGAGGAAAGCGGTAACATAGCCAATCAACGGTTTGCTAGGACAAGGTGGGTTAGAGGCTTGGTTCAACAATATGGGAGGCATGATAAGCAAGTGGTAGGTATCGCAGCAAAGGCATAGCAAAAGAGCAAGCAACTAGCAAGCAAAGATAGAAGTGATTTCGAGGGTATGATCATCTTGCCTGAAATCCCGCAAGGAATAAGAACGCGTCCATGAAGAAGACAAACAGACGTAGACGAACGAATCCTCACAAGGCGACGTTACCGGATTACCGAGATGAAGTACACCGGAAAGAAAGGAAACAACACAGTAAACAACCACAACAACAACATGGCACGATGCGCAAACAAGTATGACGCATGTCCGGTTTAATGAGGCATGGCATGACAAAGTGCACAAACAATCCTACAAATTAAGTGGAGCTCATTATGCAACGGAGTTGCATATTGAAGAAAACACCACATGACTTATTTAGTTCTCTCTCGTTTATGTACCCAACAAGATTAAATGTTGATTAACATGGCAAGATGTGAAGCACAACAAAACTACCTATCTAGGCAAGTTTAAATGAGGCCGGAAGGAACGAACAACAATTCCGGAAAATCCTCATATGCATAATTTAAGGTTTGGTACTGTTCTGCCCTAAACACAATTTTAGAGTTGTTAAACATGCAAAGTGATGCCACCATGTTAAACTAGGCATTTTTCTACCCCATTTACATATAAAGTTTATTAAATTCCGAGTTACGGTTATTTAGTTATGTAATAAATCATTTTAGCAAGTTATTTAAGCAAATTTAAACAAACAGCATTTTAAACATTTATAACATAGATAAAGTGGCATAATATGAAACTAGATGCAATACTGAGCATATTTCATACATAAAGTTTTTCCATATGATGCACAGTTTGAGATATATGATATGCATGAAGTTTGAGGGTTTTTCTGCAATTCTGCAATCTCTGGGATAAAAGAAAAAAACACAACAGGAAAAAAAACACGCATGGGCCGAAACTGGGCAGCCCAACAAGAGAAAAAAATCAAGAGGAGGGGGCGCTCGGGGCTGCTCACCCTGGGCCTGGCCCAGTCGGTGGGAGGAGGGAGGCCTGGCGTTGGCTGGATCGAATCGAGGAGGGGAGGCGCGGTCCAGCGAGTAGCCTGCGGGTCAACGCAGGGACGAGGCGAGGTGCTCTGCTCGTTACTGAAGAACGCGCAACAGAAACAGTGGTAGGTTCACGGCGATGCAGAAGACGGCGTCGGGGAGGTTCTGGTGACGGGGTCGGCGGGAACCAGCGAGTAGGCGCCAGAGATGGCCGGATCTGGGCGGTGGAGGTCGTCAGGGTACCGTTCTCTGTCGAATCAAAGCGGAGACGGCTCCAGCGGCGCAAGGATGTTCTTCGGCTCGGTGGAGCTGGCCTTGCAGAAGAAACACGGCGGCGCGCGGTGCTCGTCGCAGAAGAGGGCGACTGCAGCGAGGCAGAGGAACGAACGAAGCTCCAGCAGGGCGGGCGTCCATGGCATCCCTGATGGAGGTGGCCGCCGGCGGCAGCGCTCCGGCAACGGAGCTTCTCCTTGACGCCGGCGGGGTTGCAGGTGAACTCCTGTACCTGGTACAGGGAGAGAACGAGGGGTGAGGTAGAGAGGAGAGAAGCCAGGGAAGGAAACGGAGAGTGGAAGAGCGGGGAGAGGGGCGACCTGGATATGGACGTGGTCGGGTACTCCGGCGAGGTACTTGGCGGGCGACGGGGTCCTCCATGGCGGGTCCTGAGACGGCGACGGAAACGGTGGCCATGGCAGCAGGGGCAACCTCCTGTTGCTCCTGTACCTGGCAAGAGAGAGAGAGAATTTGAGAGAGAGCGAGAGAGACCGAAAGAGACGACGAAGAGATAGGAGGGCAGGGAAGGAGGCGCAGCTTTGCTGTGGTTGGGCGACGGTGGAGATCAAGGGAGTTGGTCGGGGCCGCTGGTTGGATCTGGCAGGAGAGGAAAACGAGGAGGAACTGGATTGGGGAAGATCCCGATGGGTATTTGGTGGAGTGTGGCGGCGGCTGAGGGGGGGCAAATGACCTAGTTTTAGGGTTTGGACCATATTTAGACTAGGGAGGATATATATATATATATATATATATATATATATATATATATATATATATATATATATAAGGAAAAGAGGGGGAGTTTAGGGGCTAATCCGTCCCTCCGATCGTAATCGAACGGTCGGGAAAAATAGGCTAGGGAGTCCAAATAAGAAAATGGTGATGTTTTGTAGATGTTTGGGGATGATCCGGACACAACGGTGACGACTGTCCGGGTCGGGTCCGGGACAGCTTTCGGACGCGCGCGAGGAGGGCTGCGGGCTGACGAGAGAGGTTAGGTTGGGTCTGGCGGATTGTGAAGAGCGGGTTGGTCTGAGAGAAGAGGGGAGAGATGCAGCCCGGCACGGTTTCCGGAGACCGAAAACGTCCGACGTTAGACCGGCTATATTGCCGCTATAGTTAACGGTTGGGCTATCAAACGAACTCCGAATGCGATGAAACTTGACAGGCGGTCTATCTACACTATAATAAGACCACACGCCAACTTTCATCCCATTCCAAGAACATTTTCCGGCCACTTATAAAATAATATTTCGGACATGCCGCGGGCGCGTGGAAGTGTGTCTAGGATCAGAACAGACAACAGACGGAACGAAGAGACCGAGATGGATGCAAGTTTCGAAAACATGATGATGGAATGCACATGATGACATGATGAAATGCAACACACAAGCAAATGACATTGCAACGACGGTGAATAACTGGAAGACACCTGGCTCAACCGTCTCGGGGCGTCACAACACTCCACCACTACGAGAGGATCTCGTCCCGAGATCTAGAATGGCACCGGAGGGGAAAGGAAGAGGAAGACGTGAGGTGAAACTATGTTGCTTCTCTGACAAACGATTGAAACCAAAGAACCTTGCGAGGTTGAACAAATTCGCGAAAAGAATATAACGAAGGTGAACAAAGTCGGAAACACTCCGTTAGAAAAGAGGGACAAAGAACATTGCGAAAAAAACCTTGAGGTTGAAGGGCAAGATATATATTGAAACCACTCCGGTCTTATGGAATACATCCCAAATTATGAGGTGACAACCTGCCACTCACGGGAAAAGAATTGGATTGATAAGAACAAGGAGACGAGAAAGCTATTTCGCTGGGAGGATAAAAGAAGAACTTGGGTCACTTATGAGCACCATAGATAGCAACAATCCTTAGGGAAGGCTTTAGGTGAAACATGACACAAGATGACTCCAACGAAGAGGTTGATGGATTTAAAATATCTCATCTTTGACAACATGTGAATCATGAAACATAAACTCAAATTATCAAGAATGACATAATACCACCTCCAATAATATGGTAGAAAGAATAGCACTCCGGATAGCAAGAAGAAGAAAAAACTTGAACTCCTCTAAAAATAATCTTGCTGAATGTTTCGAGAGCGGATTAAGTCCTATATGGACCATCATGCAGAAACTTCATGAGAACTCCGGTAAACAAAAGAATGATCAAACGAAAAGAAAGATGAAAAGAGTAAGGTTGAAGCCTTGCAATGATTAGATGAAGCTTTGCGATGAGATAAAAAGAAAACTTGGAACTCCGGAAAAGAAAGATGGACAACTTGAATCGAGAATTAGATGAACCTCCGAAATAAGGAATTAAATCACTTGGATGAAACAAGAATAAGAATTACATTATGCTTATCCTTCCCCAATTTAGATTGATGAGAAGCAATGGATTTGGCGTACTACTTATTCTCGTAGAAAGGATTAATATAGATATAGCGCAAACTTGAGAAAAGACTTCAACGAACCACCGTTAGCATATGGAAAGAACGAATGAATTGATATGAAAACCCAGAAAGAATTGAAAATGATCGAAGTAAAAGGATGAATCACCGGTAAGAATTAGCAAATGAACGAAGATACATGAGAGAGTTTATGTGCAAGTGAACAAAGAAAACACGAGCTGATAAGAGAATGTTTGCACGATGCACCGGTTAGATTTGGAGAATGAGAGCTGAAAACTGGAATGAATAATCCTGAATTGATGGCCTTCAGATAAACAAACTGAAAAGACTCCTGAATTACTCCGGATGGGTGAAAAGAATTCTCATAATCAAAACAATTATGAGGGGATGGCAACAAGCTAGAATCACGAATCTTGAAGAGAATGGAGCAGGATTGAGAGAAAATCTTCTTCGGTCTTCAAAATCTGAGAATGATGATGAGAAACACCACCATGAATTGTTTAGACGCTCCGGAAGAATCAAAAGCGAAGAGATTTAGCCATTGAGAAACAAAGGATTTAATTCCTGGCTCTGATACCAACTTGTAACACCCTCGATGCGACTATAGCTCCCACGTGTCGAGGCACGACTTAGAGACATAATCGCATTGAAGGCATTTGTCGCAAGTAAGGTAATCTTTACACATCCCATGTAATATAATAAAAAAGGGGAGATAACATAGTTGGCTTACAGTCGCCACGTCAATCAAGGTACATAAATAACATTACATCATTGAACACTCATGGCCCGACTACGGTGCCAAAATAAAAGATAACCCAACATGTGACACGGTCCCGATCATCCCCAACTGGGCACCACTACTGATCATCAGGAAACGAAACATAATAACATTGAGAGTCCTCGTCGAACTCCCACTTGAGCTCGAGCGCGTCACCTGGAGCAGAATCATTAGGCCCTGCATCTGGTGTAATAGTAATCTGTGAGCCACAGGGACTCAGCAATCTCGCACCCTCGCGATCAAGACTATTTAAGCTTATAGGTAAGGTAAGGTAAATATATGTGGAGCTGCAGCAAGCGACTAGCATATATGGTGGCTAACTTATTCGCAAACGAGAGCGAGAAGAGGAAGCAAAGCGCGAGCGATAAACTAGAGAACAACCTGCGCAAGCATTACTCCAACACCGTGTCCACTTCCCGGACTCCGCCGAGAAGAGGCCATCACGGTAACACACTCAGCTGATTCATTTTAATTAAGTTAAGGTTCAAGTTATCTACAACCGGACATTAACAAATTCCCATCTGCCCATAACCGCGGGCACGGCTTTCGAAAGTTCAAATCCCTGTAGGGGAGTCCCAACTTAGCCCATGACAAGCTCTCACGGTCAACGAAGGAATAGACCTCCTCCCAAGACGTTCCGATCAGACTCGGTATCTCGGTTCTTCAAGACACTTCGACAGGTTAAAACAAGACTAGCAACACCGCCCGAATGTGCCGACAAATCCCGATAGGAGTTGCACATATCTCGTTCTCAGGGCACACTCAGATGAGCCAGACGTCGGGTAGGCCAACCCAGAGTTGCCCCTGCTAGCCCCGAACATCGCTCGGTTGGACCAACACTCAGAGGAGCACTGGCCCGGGGGGGTTTAAATAAGATGACCCTCGGGCTCCGAAAACCCAAGGGAAAAAGAGGCTAGGTGGCAAATGGTAAAACTAAGGTTGGGCATTGCTGGAAAAGCTTTAATCAAGGTGAACTATCAAGGGGTTCCCATTATAACCCAACCGCGTAAGGAACGCAAAATCCGGGAACATAACACCGATATGACAGAAACTATGGCGGCAAAAATGGAACAAAACACTAGGCGAGAGGCCTAGCCTTCCACCCTTTACCAAGTATATAGATGCATTAAGATAACAAGATAATATAGTGATATCCCAACAAGTAAATAAATGTTCCAACAAGGAACGGCCTCCAATCTTCACCTGCAACTAACAATGCTACAAGAGGGGCTGAGCAAAGCGGTAACATAGCCAAACAACGGTTTGCTAGGACAAGGTGGGTTAGAGGTTTGACATGGCAATTTGGGAGGCTTGAAAGCAAGTGGTAGGCATCATAGCATTGGCATAGCAAAAGAGCGAGCAATCTAGCATAGCAAAGATAGTAGTGATTTCGAGGGTATGATCATCTTGCCTGCATAGTTGTCAGAGTTGACTGGATCCTCGAAAGCAAACTCAACGGGCTCCTCGTTAGCAAACTCTTCTCCCGGCTCTACCCAAGCAAGACAAATAAGCAACAAGGACACAATCAACCACGTGCAAGGACCAAACAAGATGATGCAAAGATGGCATGCTTTGCGGGATGCGATGCGGGATGCATATGCAAGAATTGACAAGGGATGCATGAATCTGGCATCAACTTGGGAATCCAAGTGTGCCACTGGAAAGATGAGATGAAATCGCTTGAAAACGATATAAATAACACCGGAATCGGAGTTACGGTTTGGAAATGGCGAGCAAAACAAATATGACACCGGTCTGCGATTTACAGCAAGTAGTCATCTAAATGCAATGAGATGAACATGCTACAACACCCAAACATGACAACAAAATACATGGCAGGGATGCATTCAATATGCTTAACAAAAGTCTAGCACTGAGCTACAGCCAAAACATCCATTAACAGGTTCAAACAAGCATGGCAAAAATGCATATGGCAAACAGATCTCAGACTTAGTGAAATTAACACTTGTTTGGAATTTCAGATCAGGTAGCTCTCTTCGGAGCAACAAAACTACATGCTACAGGACCTGAACATGGCAAAGTAAAGCATGGCATGGAGCTACTCAAAGATCTTAACAAAAGTCCCTTAGTGACCTTGAGCCAAAAGGGATCAGAAAATACAATTGGAAACATGTGAACATGGCAAAAACATAATCAGATCTCAGACTTAGTGAAAACTGGCACATGCTGAAAAGAGATATCAAGTAGGCATGTTTACGAGCTCGATGCACTCACTACGGTGCAAGTCATGACAATATAAGCTTACATCTAACAAGAACACACAAAATTCAAGCTATACATGGCAAGAACAATATCATAGCATGCACGGATCAACTACAACATCATCGGCAAAATTGCAACAAGTTGACAATCTGCCCTGATTCACAAAGTAGCAAAAGTAGAGCTCGATTGACTCAAGCTAGGGTGCTCCATAATTGCAAACAAAGATGTGGATGGATAGAGCACTACAAGTTTAACAAAACATCCTTACTGATCATCCTCAAAAGAGGCACGGATCACTAGGAAACAACATGAACATATGGCCACATGAGATAAACAGATCAAGGACTTGGTGGAAATGCTAAGTCCCTGAAAACAGAATTAACAAGTGCACCACTTTATAAGATCGTGCTAGTCACCACACACATCACAAAAATACATGGCTTGCACACCTGGAAAGATGACAAAACCCTTAACAAAACATATGAAGAGCATCAGGGCATATCATGCACACAATAATCATGGCAAAAATGACAAAAAAGCTAAATGGAGTAGCAGATCTGACAATTAACTCAAGTAGCCCTCTTCTAACAGCATTTCGGGCATCAAGATGAACTCAAATGAAAATGATGCAATGGAATGAAATGATGTACTCTCTGAGATGAACATTTTGATATGCTATATGCATGAATCGGAGCTACGGATGCAAAGATACGGTGCTATGAACATGGACACTTGGACCTGCGATTTCGAGGACTTAGAAGAAAAACCACCTAGGGTTTACTGTTCACCGGATCTGGATCTCGGCGAAAACACTGTAGCAGTGGCGCAGATAACGAGGATGGCCGGAGCTCGACGGGGAGGACGCCGGAAGGAGGCCGGCGAGGTGCGCGGGGCCGGGGCAGCGATGGTGGCCGCGGACGCCGGCAAACTGCGGCTGCGGGGCGGCGCCTCCGTGGCTTGTGGCGGTGGGCGAAGGCGGCGGCCGACGCGGCTCCGGTCGCCGGCGGCGGCAAAGACGGTGGCGGCGCGGTGAGCGTAGGCGGCGGGGTCGAGGCGCGGGCGGCGCGGGCGAGGGAGCCGGGCGGCGGCGGGGCGTGGGCCGGGAGGGCCTTCCCTGGGCCGCGTGGGCCGGCGCGGGGGAGACGGTGGCGGTGACACTTGGCTCCGCGGGAGTGGCCGAGGCGGCGGGGCGGACGCGTCCGGACTGCAAGTTTTTGTCCGGCGGCGGCGGGTGGAGAAGGACTAGGGTTAGGGTGAGAGGAGATCCGTGAATTTTCGAGGAAGACCTATATATAGGCATAGAGGGAGCTAGGAGAGTCCAAATGAGGTGCGGTTTTAGGCCACACGATCGTGATCGAACGCTCTA
Source organism: Triticum aestivum (assembly GCF_018294505.1). Classification (NCBI taxonomy): domain Eukaryota; kingdom Viridiplantae; phylum Streptophyta; class Magnoliopsida; order Poales; family Poaceae; genus Triticum; species Triticum aestivum. Next base: position 323,147,905 of record NC_057803.1, on the reverse strand, counting down.
GATGATGGAGCAGGTTTAGGTGGGTTTTTGGGCCAAATTGGAAGTGTGTTGGGCTGCAACACACAGAGGCCTTTTCGGTCCCTCGGTTAACCGTTGGAGTATCAAACGAAGTCCAAATGATACGAAACTTGACAGGCGGTCTACCGGTAGTAAACCAAGGCCGCTTGGCAAGTCTCGGTTCAATCCGGAAATGTTTAATCCCCACACACGAAAGAAAGCTAGAAATGACCACCGGAGGAGAACGAAGCGCCGGAATGCAAAACGGACAACGGGGAAAATGCTCGAATGCATGAGATGAACACGTATGCAAATGCAATGCACATGATGACATGATATGAGATGCATGACAATGGTAACCACACACGGAGACAAACACCCGAACCCGAGAAAATAAAATAACTTAACGCCGGAAAGGGCAAGAGTTGGAGTACAAATTGGGAAAGTTACATCCGGGGTGTTACAACACTCCACCACTACGAAAGGATCTCGTCCCGAGATCTAGGACTGAAAGAACGCCGGGTACTCAGAACGGAGGTGATCCTCGCGTTCCCAGGTAGCTTCACGGTCGGAATGGTGTGACCGCTTGACTTTGAGGAATTTGATTGTCTTATTGCGAGTCTTGTGTTCAGTCTCTTCAAGAATAGAAATGGGGTGCTCACGGTAGGAAAGATCTTCTTGGAGCTCAATGTCCTCGAAGTTGACGGTGCGGTCAGGAGTCTTGAAGCACTTTCGAAGCTAAGAGACATGGAACACATCATGAACATTTGCAAAGTTTGAAGGAAGCTCGAGTTGATAGGCGAGATTGCCTCTCCTGCTGACAATCTTGAAAGGTCCCACGTATCTGGGGGCAAGCTTCCCTTTGATACCGAAGCGACGAGTACCTTTCATACGAGAGACACGGAGGTAAACATGATCTCCGATCTCGAAAGCCAAATCACGGTGTTTATAGCTCTTCTGACGGGATTGGGCTGCTTTGAGGTTATCGCGAATGACTTTGCACATTTCCTCTGCCTCTGTGATTAAGTCATTACCCAAAAGCTGACGTTCACCGGTTTCAGACCAGTTGAGAGGGGTACGACACTTCCTGCCATACAGAATTTCAAGTGGGGCCTTGCCCGAACTTGTTTGAAAACTGTTGTTGTAGGAGAATTCAGCATAAGGAAGACAATCCTCCCACTTCATGCCGAAGGAGATCACACAAGCCCTAAGCATATCTTGAAGAATCTGGTTGACACGCTCGACTTGACCGCTAGTTTGAGGATGGAAAGCTGTGCTGAAGCGGATGTTGGTGCCCATGGCCTTTTGAAAAGAATCCCAAAACTTGGAGGTAAAGATGCTGCCACGGTCTGAAGATATCACTTGTGGAATACCGTGCAGAGAAACAATCCGAGAGGTACAGAGTTCCGCCAATTGAGCTGCAGTGATTGACTCTTTGATAGGCAGAAAGTGAGCCACTTTGGTGAGTTTGTCGATGATAGCGAATATAGCATCATTGCCACGTTTGGACTTTGGAAACCCAGTCACAAAGTCCATCTCAATGTGGTCAAACTTCCATTCTGGAATGGCAAGAGGTTGGAGGAGACCAGCTGGCCTTTGGTGTTCTGCCTTCACTCTTCTACAGACATCACATTCATTCACGAATTGAGCAATCTCGCGCTTCATTCGAGTCCACCAATAAGCCTGCTTGAGGTCCTGATACATCTTCATGCTCCCATGGTGGATGGAGAGGAGATAATTGTGAGCCTCATTCATGATCACTTTATGGAGGTCACCTTTGGGCACAACAATACGATCCTCGAAGAAGAGAGTGTCCTTGTCGTCAAGGCGGTAGCACTTGTACTTGGGTTGACTCTTGGCAATCCCAATCTTCACCTTTTTCACCATAGAATCAAGAAGCTGGGCTTGGCGAATCTGGTCTTCCAAGGTAGGAGAGACTTGAAGGTTGGTGAGTAAACCTTGAGGAACAACTTGCAGATTAAGTTTGCGGAAAGCTTCACAAAGCTCGGGTTGATAAGGCTTGAGAATAAGACTGTTGCAATAAGCCTTTCTGCTCAATGCGTCAGCAATCACATTGGCCTTGCCTGGAGTATACTCGATACTCGGATTATACTCTTGAATCATTTCGACTCATCGAGTTTGCCTGAGGTTGAGATTAGGCTGAGTGAAGATGTACTTGAGACTCTTGTGATCAGTGAAAATGTCCACTTTTCTTCCCAATAGAAGATGTCTCCAAGTCAAAAGAGCATGCACAACTGCCGCCAACTCGAGATCATGAATGGGGTAGTTCTTCTCATTGGGCTTCAACTGGCGAGAGGTATAAGCAACAACTTTCTTCTCTTGCATCAATACTGCGCCAAGACCTTGGAGAGAGGCATCACAAAGGACCTCGTACGGCTTGGATTCATCAGGCGGAGTCAGAACTGGAGCAGTGATCAATTTCTCTTTCAAAGTGTTGAAAGCAATGTCACACTCCGAAGACCAAACGTACTTGACGTGCTTCTGGAGAAGATTTGAGAGAGGCTTCGCGATCTTGGAGACATCCCGTGAAAAACAAAGGCAACTTGGGATGGATGAAACGAACACCATTGAGAAAGCTGAGATTGAATCTTGCGGATATTGAAAAGGTCGGATCCACTTGAAAAGAAACAACACCGGTTGAAAAGGATTGACATGACAATCTCGATTATCATGAAGGATTGGTATTTACATCGGAGTATGAGAACACCGATTAGGAAAGGTATGGAATCGACATTTGACTTTGAAGCAACTCGAATACCACAACTCAAAACGAAACAAAGGGTTGGCTTGCAAAATAAGCCGGAACAAACATATGATAGAGATTTCGTCCGAAGTTTTCATGGTGGGGCCTACACGGGATCGATCGTATAGCACCATCATGTACAAGGCAGTGCACATGACATACGAAGCGTCCCCGAGTCGGCATAGCCAAGGACTCTTTAAGACACAACAAGACCACTGTAAAACCGACTGTGGATAGGCGGACCACTAGACGTCGAACCCCAATTTCAAATCATACATCCATTAGAAAGATATCCTACGAACTACTTGAATTCCCACTTATAAACTCCCGAAATTTTCTGGTTATGCAATCAGGTGTTGGGGATACAGGGGAAGCATAATATCTCACCCAAATCTAGCAAATCCTACATCCAGTTGTATACATCCTTCAACACATAACCAAGAAACCTTCGGAAATCATCTACCTCAACCTTCGAAAAGCATCCATTATACAAGTTATGGCAATACTCCCGAACTCCCGCCCCAGTACTGGGTGGCATCGAGGTTATCTCACCAACGAACTGCATAAAAGAGATTTTTGATGTCGGCGTACTAAACTCAGGTATTCCAGAACTGCAACGATAAAATTATGACGACAACACCTCAGAGCTCAACTCCCCGGGACACTTCCACAAAACCCCTGACAGGAGGCACCAAGACAATGTTCTCGTCACAAAACCATCGGAACGATTCCAAGATACCCACGTGATCCTAAAAAAATAGTGACATTTGAGAAGAGAAGAGTCAAAAACTCTACGTCAAGATACCTTACCAGAGCGATGAGGAGACTGGGAAGTAAAAAGATTTCCTAAACCCTCCGATATATAATTTGTAAATGACTCAAAACATTTTTTTCTAAACTCAACTCGGCTGCTAGTTCGATCAAGCAATGGGGCTCCTAAGGTCGGGGAAGGCTCTGATTACCAACTTGTAACGCCCTCAATGCGGATATATCTCCCACGTGTCGAAGCACGACTTAGAGGCATAACCGCATTGAAAGCAATGTCGCAAGTGAGGTAATCTTCACATAACCCATGTAATACATAAGGGAAAAAATATACATAGTTGGCTTACAATCGCCACTTCACACAATTACATGAATAAAGCATTACAACATCCAAATGCAATCAAGGTCCGACTACGGAGCCAAAATAAAAGAAGACTATCCCAAAAGCGACAAGGTCCCTCGATCGACCCCAACTGGGATCCACTATTGATCAACTAGAACGAAACAACACAAAGGACAAGAACTTCATCGAGCTCCTCCTTGAGCTTGGTTGCGTCATCTGCACGGACTCATCGGCACCTGCAAGCTGGTTTTGGAAGTATCTGTGAGTCACGGGGACTCAGCAATCTCGCACCCTCGCAATCAAGACTATTTAAGCTTATGGGTAAGGCAAAAGGTATGAGATGGAGCTGCAGCAAGCGACTAGCATATATGGTGGCTAACTTACGCAAATGAGAGCGAGAAGAGAAGGCAAAGCACGGTCAGTAAAAGTATGATCAAGAAGTGATCCTAAAACAACCTACGTCAAGCATAACTCCAACACCGTGTTCACTTCCCGGACTCCGCCGGAAAGAGACCATCACGGTTACACACGCGGTTGATGCACTTTTTAATTAAGGTCAACTTCAGGTTTTCTACAACCGGACATTAACAAATTCCCATCTGCCCATAACCGCAGGCACGGATTTCGAAAGTTCAAATCCCTGGAGGGGTGTCCCAACTTAGCCCATCACAAGCTCTCATGGTCAACAAAGGAATAGACCTCCTCCCGAGACATTCCGATCAGACTCGGTATCCCGGTTCCACAAGACATTTCTACAGGGTAAAACTAAACAAGCAACACCGCCCGAATGTGCCGACAAATCCCGATAGGAGCTGCACATATCTCTTTCTCAGGGCACACTCAGATGAGCCAGACGTCGGGTAGGCCAGCCCAAAGTTGCCCCTGGTAGCCCCGGACATCGCTCGGTTGGACTAACACTCAAAGGAGCACTGGCCCGGGGGGTTAAAATAATGATGACCCTTGGGCGCACGACCCCCAAGGGAAAAGAAAAGGCTAGGTGGCGAATGGTAAGACCAATGTTGGGCATTGCTGGAGGAGTTTTATTCAAGGCGAATTGTCAAGGGGTTTCCATTATTACCCAACCGCGTAAGGAACGCAAAATCCGGGAACATAACACCGATATGACAGAAACTAGGGTGGCAAGAGTGGAACAAAACACCAGGCATAAGGCCGAGCCTTCCACCCTTTACCAAGTATATAGATGCATTAATTAAATAAGATATATAGTTATATCCCAACAAGTAAACATGTTCCAATAAGGAATGACATCTCCATGTTGCAACAGGGAACAAACTTCAATCTTCACCTGCAACTAACAACACTATAAGAGGGGCTGAGGAAAGCGGTAACATAGCCAATCAACAGTTTGCTAGGACAAGGTGGGTTAGAGGCTTGGTTCAACAATATGAGAGGCATGATAAGCAAGTGGTAGGTATCACAGCAAAGGCATAGCAAAAGAGCGAGCAACTAGCAAGCAAAGATAGAAGTGATTTCGAGGGTATGATCATCTTGCCTAAAATCCCGCAAGGAAGAAGAACGCGTCCATGAAGAAGACAAACGGACGTAGACGAACGAATCCTCACAACACGACGTTACCGGATTACCGAGACGAAGTACACTAGAAAGAAAGCAAACAATACAGTAAACAACCACAACAACAACATGGCACGATGCGCAAACAAGTATGACGCATGTCCGGTTTAATGATGCATGGCATGACAAAGTGCACAAACAATCCTACAAATTAAGTGGAGCTCATTATGCAACGGAGTTGCATATTGAAGAAAACACCACATGACTTATTTAGTTCTCTCTTGTTTATGTACCCAACAAGATTAAATGTTGATTAACATGGCAAGAGGTGAAGCACAACAAAACTACCTATCTAGGCAAGTGTAAATGAGGCCGGAAGGAACGAACAACAATTTCGGAAAATCCTCATATGCATAATTTAAGGTTTGGTACTGTTCTGCCCTAAACACAATTTTAGAGTTGTTAAACATGCAAAGTGATGCCACCATGTTAAAATAGGCATTTTTCTACCCTATTTACATATAAAGTTTATTAAATTCCGAGTTACGGTTATTAAGTTATGAAATAAATCATTTTAGCAAGTTATTTAAGCAAATTTAAACAAACAGCATTTTAAACATTTATAACATAGATGAAAGTGGCATAATATGAAACTAGATGCAATACTGAGCATATTTCATATATAAAGTTTTTCCATATGATGCACAGTTTGAGATATATGATATGCATGAAGTTTGAGGGTTTTTCTGCAATTCTGCAAACTCTGGGATATAAGAAAAAAAACACAACAGGAAAAAAAACACGCATGGGCCGAAACTGGGCAGCCCAACAAGAGAAAAAAATCAAGGGGAGGGGGCGCTCGGGGCTGCTCACCCTGGGCCTGGCCCAGTCGGTGGGAGGAGGGAGGCCTGGCGTTGGCTGGATCGAATCGAGGAGGGGAGGCGCGGTCCAGCGAGTAGCGTGCGGGTCAACGCAGGGACGAGGTGAGGTGCTCTGCTCGTTACTGAAGAACGCGCAACAGAAACAACGGTAGGTTCACGGCGATGCAGAAGACAGCGTCGGGGAGGTTCTGGCGACGGGGTCGGCGGGAACCAGCGAGTAGGCGCCGGAGATGGCCGGATCTAGGCGGTGGAGGTCGTCAGGGTACCATTCTCTGTCGAATCGAAGCGGAGACGGCTCCAGCGGCGCGAGGATGTTCTTCGGCTCGGTGGAGCTGGCCTTGTAGAAGAAACACGGCGGCGCGCGGTGCTCGTCGCAGAAGAGGGCGACTCCAGCGAGGCAGAGAAACGGACGAAGCTCCAGCAGGGCGGGCGTCCATGGCATCCCTGATGGAGGTGGCCACCGGCGGCAGCGCTCCGGCAACGGAGCTTCTCCTTGACACCGGCGGGGTTGTAGGTGAACTCCTGTACCTGGTACAGGGAGAGAACGAGGGGTGAGGTAGAGAGGAGAGAAGCCAGGGAAGGAAACGGAGAGTGGAAGAGCAGGGAGAGGGGCGACCTGGTCCTGGACATGGTCGGGTACTCCGGCGAGGTAGTTGGTGGGCGACGGGGTCCTCCATGGCGGGTCCTGAGACGGTGATGGAAATGGTGGCCATGGCAGCAGGGGCGACCTCGTGTTGCTCCTGTACTTGGCAAGAGAGAGAGAGAGAATTTGAGAGAGAGCGAGAGAGACGGAAAGAGACGATGAAGAGATAGGAGGGCAGGGAAGGAGGCGCAGCTTTGCTGTGGTTGGGCGACGGGCCGCTGGTTGGATCTGGCAGGAGAGGAAAACGAGGAGGAACTGGATTGGGGAAGATCCCGGTGGGGATTTGGTGGAGTGTGGCGGCGGCTGAGGGGGGGGGGGAATGACCTAGTTTTAGGGTTTGGACCATATTTAGACTAGGGAGGATATATATATAAGGAAAAGAGGGGGAGTTTAGGGGCTAATCCGTCCCTCCGATTGTAATCGAACGGTCGGGAAAAATAGGCTAGGGAGTCCAAATAAGAAAATGGTGATGTTTTGTAGATGTTTGGGGATGATCCGGACACAACGGTGATGACTGTTCGGGTCGGGTCCGGGACAGCTTTCGGACGCGCGCGAGGAGGGCCGCGGGCTGACGAGAGAGGTTAGGTTGGGTCTGGCGGATTGTGAAGAGCGGGTTGGTCTGAGAGAAGAGGGGAGAGATGCATCCCGGCACGGTTTCCTGAGACCAAAAACGTCCGACGTTAGACCGGCTATATTGCCGCTATAGTTAACGGTTGGGCTATCAAACGAACTCCGAATGCGATGAAACTTGATAGGCGGTCTATCTACACTATAATAAGACCACACGCCAACTTTCATCCCATTCCGAGAACATTTTCCAGCCACTTATAAAATAATATTTCGGACATGCCGCGGGCGCGTGCAAGTGTGTCTGGGCTCAGAACGGACAACGGACGGAACGAGGAGACCGGGACGGATGCAAGTTTCGAAAACATGATGATGCAATGCACATGATGACATGATGAAATGCAACACGCAAGCAAATGACATTGCAACAACGGTGAATAACTGGAAGACACCTGGCTCAACGGTCTCGGGGCGTCACAGAAGGCCCAAGGCCCAAAGGCGGGTTAAAGCCTGTAAATGTAAACCGACCTAGTCATGTAACTTGTATTATAAGATAGGAAGGATAGAGACCAAACCGGATACGTTTATGATACGGCTTCGAGACTCTGTAGCCCGGCGGGCGTCAACCTATGTATATAAGGGGACAACCCGGCCGCAGTTTAGGGACAGACAACAACTCGAGAGCCAGACAAAGCGGATTCGCTCCCTGGCCTTCGAAACCCTAGCAATACCAATCACAACTAGACATAGGCTTTTACCTTCCTTTAAGGGGCCGAACTAGTATAAAATCCCCGTGTCCCCTTGTCCGCTTTAACCCCTTTGAGCTAACCCGTAGCGATGGCTCCACGACTAAGTCCTTTCACAAGGACATCTGCCGTGACAAAGCCACGACACCATCCATTTCGAGTACGACGGCGCCTCCATGCTATTCTTCAAGGTCTTCGATGAAGAGGGCAATCGCTTGGATTGCTGTCCTGGAGGGGGCCACCAGGACAGTGCGGCGGCAGATGCTCAGCCCACCCTTGGTCCTGCTGACAACTCCTCCAGCAGCAGTGGTGGTTCCTGGTTGTCCAGCAACTCTTCCGAGCCCGACGAGACTCCGGAGATGAGCGACGATAGCTACCTGCCCCCAAGCTCGCGTCGTGCCCGGAGTGCTGCGACAGCGTCTGCCCACCGCCGCCGTTGATCTGGATGGGGTTGGCCTCGACCCCTCATGGCCCACTGTTGATGATGGCGTCAGCGGTGGTGCCTGTAGGTAGGGCCCCTAGAAACCTTCTTCTTTTGTTCCCTGTAAGGAGTTGAGATGAACCGCATGGGGGAGTGTAAAGGGTCTGTAGTGTCCTTTGTTAATATTTCCCTTATTATGAAGATCTATGATTGCGCGTCTTGCTTCGGCTCGGTCCCCCCTTTCCGTCCTCTGGTAGCCTAGTGCTCTACGCCAATAGGTCCCGGTCCCCAAGCAGGCTGTAGCCATCGCTAGTATGCCAGGTCGCGATGGCATGGTCAAGGCCAGGAGGTGAGCGGCCCGAGGTCCAGTAAGAGCTCCTGAGGTGCGATGCTGAAGAGGTCCCCTTTAGCATGCAAGCAACCACCTGAAGGTAGTAAAGGAAGGCGGCGGCGCCGTAGCAAGGCGGCAACAAAGGGGGATCCTGTGTCGCAGCGCTTGGGTGATCCGGGTGTGAGACTTATCTTAGCGGGCCAAAGTCGATTCCTTATGGTGCGCGAGCTTCGTGTGTCTACTAGGTCGAACTTGCGCGAGCCTCTCCCTCCTTTCACGCCCTTCCATGTGCTCTGCATCCACGGGTCCCGGTCCTCGAGCGAGCTCAGCCGCCGCCGGTATGCCATGTCGCGATGCCATGGTCAAGGCCAAGGGGTGAGGGCTGGAGAGCCAGTAAGAGTTTCTGAGTCGCGATGCTCTGGAGTCCCCCCTTTAACGTGCAAGCGAATTGTGTGAAAAAAGAAGTAGCCAGCGGAGCCGCCCGCCATCAGTCCTCCGGAGGTTCCTGTAGGTTAGCGCGAAGGAGGGATACGGGCTACAACCATGCTTGCTGGTCTGCCACTGGTCGTTCCACAAGAAGGTGAAGGCACTCAGGGCCTGGTGAGGTGACGTGTGCGGGGCGTGCCGCGAGCCAGAGCTCGATCGCTCAGGTTTGTTAGCATTGTAGGGACAGACCCCGAGCACAAGCGTCGTGCCAGCATGGGCGACCTCCATTGCAGGATGAGCAGGGGGCCGATGGGCAGCATGGGTGGCCGCGATGGGAAATAGACGAGCAAGCGATAATCATATAACGACTTAAGCAAAGCGGCAGGCTAGCTCAGATAGATGCAAGAACGATACATGCCACCGGGACGGACCTGAGCGGCCTGGGGATGATGCAGCCCGAGGGGCGCCCCCCAGCTTGGTAAGCTAGAGATGCAAAAGGATACACGTCGCAGGGACAGACCCATACGACTTGGGGATAATGCAGCCCGAGGGGCGCCCCCAACTGAATGAACTGGAAAGAGTCACCTTATAACTCCGCTGGAGTGGTGTTGGAGTAGCTGATGATGCATGCCGAAGAGTTGCTCCTCACGAGCCGCTATAACTCTTAGCCTCAGGGGGCTCCAGGGGCTCAGGTGGTTCCTTGAGGACCGTCGCCATTTCTGCCAGGATAGCGTGATGCCTGGCCTCCTGAGCCACCAAGATGCTTCGCCATTGGCGATGGTGGGTGACGGACGCATTCGGCAAGCCAAATGGCATGCGAACGTAGCTGTGAGGTGGACCCTCACACCGATAAACGCGCAAAGGCCAAAAGCGCTCCTGAGATGCGACCCTGTTGAGCCCTGGAATGTCGAGGTAGATGCACAGCCCACCGTCCTCGCCAGGATGGGGGGCTATGCTAGGTGGTGGGTGGCGGTCACCACGTATGGCCCTGGCCTCTTCGAGCTCCTAGGTTGCCTTGACGATGAACTCCTGAGCACCTCCCTCGTGATGTTGGCTAGGTCTGAGGCACTCCAGAAGAGAGCCCCCGAGCCTTGACCGAGGAGGATGTGAGGGAAGGAGGCACCCCCGCTGTGGGTGCAAGTCCTGAGGTGGTCCACTGGAGACGCTGCTTCCTGAGGCCCCGGGAGGAGTAGCTGCTTCTTCTTCTTGGGGATGGCCTCAGGATGGTACATGATGCCTTCGTTGCCGGGGTCTTCGATCGCATCGGCTTGGAAGGCGCACTCAAGGGAGCACACCGCATCTCTTTCTTCGCAGGGGACTATGATGATGCCTCCACTCCCTGGCATCTTGAGGACGTTGTAGCCGTGGTGGGTCACTGCCATAAACTTGGCCAATGCTGGGTACCCTAGGATGGCGTTGTACGGTAGACGGATGTGGGCGAAGGTCATAGGGAGGCGGACCATCCCTATCGGGGTGGTGGAGCCGTCAGTCACTCCTGAGAAAGGCTTGGTAGGGTGTAGCTGATTGTATGGCACTTGGAGGCTGTCGAATGTCTCGACGGACATGACATTGAGCCCTGCGCCACCGTCGATGAGGGTCTTGGTGACTTGGACGTTGCATGACGGGTGAACAAAGCGTCGGAAGGATGCCGGCGGTCGCCGTGCACTTGAGCTGGTCCGCCGAGCTGAAGGTGATGGAGCACTTGGACCACCTGGGAAGGGTTGCGTTCACCTCACGAGCAAACTTCTTGAAGATGCGCTGGGAGGCTGGGGCTTGAGCACCGCCAAGGATGCAGGCGATAGCGCGCGGCTCCTGGAAGCCCCTAGCCTCCTCATCCTGATGGTGGTCATAGCGGAAGGAGGCCAGCATTGCCCTAAGGACGGTTCTCACGAGGCTGGTCTCTCCAGGCGCCCTCACAAGGCTGGTCCTGACAGTGGTCCTCGCGAGGCCGGTCGCACCACTTCTGACGTGGACCGCGGTCGTCCCAGCGTCCCCCACTTCGTCCACCTCCCCGACCGTATCCCCGGTCGTTGCGCTTGGGGCACCGACCGAAGCGTCCATCTCGAATGGCTCTGAGCTCTTGGCAGTTGTTACTGCTGTGGCTGTGTACGTTGTGGAAGGCGCAGAATGGACGGCTGTTCTTAGACGACTCTGGGTGGTCCTGGCCGGGCTTCGAGTCCAGCTCCTCCCTTGCGCTTCACATCCTTGGCCTTCGCTTTCTTCTCTTCAGGGTCAGCAGCAAGGAGCTTGAGGAGGGAGAGGCACCCCTCCTCAGCTCTTGCGCACTTGGTCGCCATGTTGAACATATCTAGGGCCAAGCATAGCTCTTCGTGGTTGGCGAGCTCCTCCTTCATCTTGATGTCGTGGACGCCATCAGAGAACGCGGAGATGATGGACTCGTCCGTCACCTTGGGGATCTTGAGTCGGACGCTGTTGAAGCACTGGATGTACTTTTGCAGGGTTGCCCCCGGTTGCTGCTTGATGCGCCACAGGTCGCCTGCGGCTGGCGGGCGGTCACGAGTGCCCTAGAAGTTGGCGACAAAACGCTCGCGCATCTCGCCACAGGAGGAGATCAATCTCGCAGGCAGGTTCAAGAGCCACGAGCGAGCGCCATCCTTGAGAGCCATGGGAAACCAGTTCGCCATGACTTTCTCATCGCCGTTGGCTGCCTCGATGCTTAGCTCATAGAGCTGCAGGAACTCCGCAGGGTCGGGGGTGCCGTCGTAGCACAGAGGCTTATCCGGCTTGAACTTACCTGGCCACACGACGGTGCGCAGCTCGGAAGTGAACGCTCGGCAGCCTGCTGTGGTCATCGGAACCCGTCGTGGCGGTGGAATATGGTCTTGGCACCCACGCACCACCTCGGCAAGCGGCGCGCGGTCTTGACATGGTGGTGCGGGGAGTGCGGGAGCATTTTCTTGCGGCCGAGGGACCTCCTGGTAGCTTCTTTCATCGTGCACGGGCACACGGCGTGGTGGATCACGCCGTGGGACCACGCGTCTTGGGGCGAGGACACCATCTTGGTGCGGAGGTGGCGGGGGCGCTCCGTGAGCCGCACATCTCGGCGCGAGAGCGCTTCTTGATGCAGGGGCGGTGGAGGCGCTCCGTGAGCTACGTCCCCCGCGGCTGGAGGCGGCCAAGGTAGCGAGAGGGATGGTGCAGGAGAGCCTCCAGCGGCGCTGACAAGCTCGGCGATGCGGTCCAGCCAGTCTTCGTAGAGGTCGTCGACCGGGCGGTAATGCAGGAGCTCGCATGCCATGAGCAATGCGGCCTGCGCGTCCGTGGCGTGCGACGACGAGCCAGCCGGAGTCATTGACGGGGTGGCAGTGCGGCCGTCCCGCCGCATAGAGGGGTGCAGTGATGACGCCTACTGCTCGTTCGCTGCCGGGCCAGTGGCGGAGTTTGCAGCAGGCGACGGAGAACTACGGGGAGGTCCGCCAACGGGCGCCGTCTAGGCGACACGAGCGGCGAGGGCGGCGCGACGCTCAGCACGGGCTCAGCAAGCGTCTGACATGGATACGATGGAGCTGCGGAACGTAGATCGGCGAAGGGAAAGCTTCAGCACACCCCTACTTGGCACGCCAAATGTCAGATTACGGGTTCCGATAAACCCTTGAGGTTCGAACACTGGGGTGCACACGAAGATCTCTCCCCCAGCTCACGCTCTCGCAACGATCTCAAATCCTAACTCGCCGAACCCGAGGAACAAGGGACGCAAGACTTTATACTGGTTCAGGCCACCATTGCAATGTAATACCCTACTCCAGTGTGGTGTGGTGGATTGCCTTGTAGGCTGGGGATGAACAAGTACAAGGGAAGAACAGCCTCCTGAGGAGAGGTGTTCTTGAGCTCGAGGAGTTTGTGTCCCTGTGGATGATCTGAGTGATCCGTCTCCCGATGAGCCTCTCTCTCTCTCTCTATCTCTCTGTCTCTAGATGAGCCCCCCTATCTACAGTGGTGGCTAGCCCTATTTATAGAGGCCCGAGTCCTCTTCCCAGATATTAGGCAGGAAGGGATCCCACAATGACCAGTTTGAAGGGGGACAACGAGTACAAGTTATCCTGACAAAAGGTGGTCTTCGCCTGCCAAAGGCTCTGGTGGTGACGCCGCCGTGGGCTCCGTGATGACCTCCGTCTTTCCATCCTGCTGGTCTTGGTCTCGTTACACCGATATAGAATGCTCTACTTGACACCTCGGGACTCCTCGCCTCCGCCTGCCTCTTTAGCGCCAAAGAGGAAACTGACACTATGGGCCTGCTGGCGCCCTCCTTTCCTTGGTCATCATGGCTCACGTCACAGAAACCTCACGAGGTGTCCCTTGCCTTGATCTCTCCACTCCTCGCGAGCCAGACTAGTGAGGCTGCCCTTGAGGAGGTCTTGTGTCGTCCGCCTCGCGAGGCTTGGCCTCTTGCGAGGGTCTTGTGCCTTGGTTGATGAAGATGGGCCGTACCAGGGCCGCTGGTGGAGCCCCGCCTTGGGCCGTAGGCAGGCAGGTCTAGGTACCCTCGTTCCTAGGACGCCGACAAAGCTCATGTTGGTGAATGGGTATCTGGTTCAAACTCTGACAAGTACTTCGGGAGAAGCTATCACTCCGACTCCGACTATACTCAAGATGAATGTGTTGCCGGTGTTGCACTAGTGTCATCCAACTAGTACGACATATTTGACACACCAAATGAAGGAATTGGAAGATGCTTCATGGATAAAGGCCCCAAAGTATCACACCCCGAGTATCTTGATTTTGATAGTGATGAAGATGATTTGCTAGGTGATGATGATTTACTTATTGAGAAAACTAGTGAGAAAATCTATGATGAACTTGCTAGTAATCATGCTAATCAAGATGAAATGAATGACAATGATAAGGAAGAGATTGAGCGTCTAACTAAAGAACTAAACACTCTTAAGTTAGATCATGAAAAAACTCAAGAGGATTATAGAGAGCTCCAAAGGACTCATGACAAGCTACGCTTCAAGAAGCTAAATTTAGAGCAAGAGCATAAGTTCCTAAAAGCTATCAATGATGATCTTCGTAAGAAGAGTTCCTCTTACATTGCCAAATGTCTCCTCTTGTCTACTTATATGCCACAAGTAAAATCTAGCAACAAGAGCAAGAAAGATTATTCTTCTAGTAGTAACAATAATCATGCTAAATCCAACATTGTTGCTTCTAGTCGAACAATATCATAACCTCATCTCCGCTTTTTTGAGGACTCATTAGTCTCCATCATTATTTTCCTTGCTGGGACAATGCTCTAATAGTGATGATCATAATAGTTGTATTTACTTACAACACGATAAACTGAATGATATGACTACATATGAATGCATCTCGCAGTGTACCAAGATGTGCCATTATCTAGTGTAACATGTATAATAATGATGGGCGGTGGCTTTGCCACAAATACCATGCCAGCTCTATATGATCATGCAAAGCAAAATGATAATTAACGCTCAAGTCATGTGAATAGTAATGGTGGAAGTTGCATGGTAACATATCTTGGAATGGCTATGGAAATGCCACGATAGGTAGGTATGGTGGCTGTTTTGAGGAAGGATATAATAAGGCTTATGTGTGATAGAGAGTGTCATATCACGGGATTTGGATACACCGACGAAGTTTGCACCAAGTCTCGAGGTGAGAACAGGCAATCCATGGTACCAGAGAGGCTAGCAAAATATGGATATATAGAAGTGCTTATAGTCCACAAACTCACATTGGGCATAAATAACTCAAATACTTATTGTGAAAGTCTATTAGCCCTGGAAACAAAGTACTACTCGCATGCCCCTAGGAAGGAGGTTGGGAGGATATAACCACCCCCCTCGATTTAAACAACACAAAGCATATAAATCAACGATAAATTATGCTCCAACTTCCCCGCGATACCATATGGTTGACTAGAGGGGGGAGGTGAATAGGAACTTTTAATTTTTACTTTTCTTAATAAATTAGGTTTAGCAACAAATAGGTTGACTGGATATGTAACTAGGGAAGAACCTCCATCGTAAGAGTACTGTACGTGGAGAGGCTGACAGCTGGGTCCACGGCCGCATCAAGGAAGTGCCTCCTTATTACACGCAAAATAATGATTACTCCACTTGACAGCAGGGACCCACTGGACAAGCCACCGTATTTTGCAAAAAAAATGTTTCCCCCTGACTGCTGGGACCCACCAGCTACATCTTCGCTTGCAAGGAAGTGCCTGACAGTCGGGACCCACTTGGTCGAAGCGTACATAGCGTTGTCACTCTGGTCCCGAACGTGTACGTACATACTGGTCGATGTAGAGGCGCGCGTGTGTCGTAGTAGAGGAGTGCACGTACCATGTACACGTATGTACATCGGCCAGGGTGCAAGAAAGTAAATACGGCCACATACGTACATACGGGAGGGGTCTCAAACGCCTACTCGCGCATACATACGACCAGGGCTCGTGTACATGGCTGGGTCAGAACGGAGAAGATGCACCGTCATCGTGATCATGTGGAGGCAACCGACTGGGTCGGAACGGAATGCATCGTCGTGTTCATCGGGTGCCAACCGGCTTGGGCGGAATAGCTGATGGAAACGAGGCCTGGCGTACTGCAGAACGGAGGAAACGGCCTTGTGTTCGACCGGCCATGGTCGAAACGGGATCCTGTTCATCGGGAGCGGTCTGGCTTACCGCAAAACGGAGGAAACAGACTTCTCTTGCACCTCCTACGGTGGAAATGGGGTCCTGCTAATCGGGAGGGGTGTGGCGCACTGCAAAACAGAGGAAACAAACTTGTGTTGGAGCGCTACGGGGGAAACGGGGGTCCTGTTCATCGGGAGGGGAGTGGCATACCCCAAAACGGGACTCCACAGGATACTGTTCATCTCCATTGTCGACTGCCTCCACGGGCTACTGTTCATCCACCGTCGACCTCCTCCAGCCTCCGCCTGCGACTCTCATCCATGGGCTCCTGTTCATCCAGCCTCCATCGCGCGCTCCTCCACCGGCTGCTGTTCAACCAGCCTTCTCCATGGGGTCCTATTCAACCACCCCTCCATGGGCTACTGTTCATCCAGCCCTCCACCAGCTACTGTTCAACCAGCCCTCCACGGGGTCATGTTCATCCAGCCCTCCACCGGGTCCTGTTCATCCACTCCCCAACCGGATCGATCGATAGGGGTCCTGTTCATCCAGCGACAACCACCTCTACTACCACGGGGTCCTGTTCATCCAACCCCCTACCGGGAACTGTTCATCCAAACCCCCCCAACAACGCTCACTGTTCGTCCAGGGAAGGAGGCAGCAGGGTTCGATCGGCTTTAGTTAGCAGCAGTAGCGAAGGAATCACGCAGGTTCAGTTAATAGCAAGGGATAGATCGATCACTCGGGTTTAGTAATGCGTAGCCTGCAGTGCAATCGCTCGGGTTCAGTTAGAGCCCAACGCCTCGCTCGGGTTCAGTTAGAGTGCAACACCTCACACACACGTGTACATACAAGAGAAACGAGCATCGCTCGGCCCCAACCACCCACCGTAACCGGGAACTCCCCTGATATTTTACTCGCCCTCGCTTCTACCATGATTTTTTCCATCATGGACGGCCCAAAGAATGTCATGCAGCTGCGTCTCCGGCCCGCCCAGGATGAAAATCCCATTTTTTGTCATGATTTTTTTTCATAAAAGTAGGACCCCACCACATCTATGATGATACCGGGTTTTGTCACAATTATCATTATAGAATTGTCATAAGCATGACAGAAAAATATTGTGTTTGGCCCAAAATGTCATGGATGTGTATTTTTTTTGTAGTGTATGGTAGGTGATGGCAACATGCGTATATGAACAAAGTATCAGTATGTGCATCCGCCCCACCGGCAGGAAGTGGGAGGTGGGTCAACCACCCTAGCTTGGTTGCTACGACATTATGTCATTATAGATATATCCAATGGTGCTTTCAGGTTTGCGAGGCAGGTGCCACCAAAGTTGTGCATTGTGTATTTAATGTTTTAAACATCACACCCTATATTCCTACATGTATTTGGCCACTTCCAGGTGGTTCTTGACTTCTAGCCCCTCTCATCGCTCTTCGATGACGCGCCCAACCATGGGCCCGTGCGGTCAAAGTTGTGCATTGGAATTTTGAACATCATGAACCACCATTTTCATTCATATATATTTGGGCCACATGCTGGTGTGGCTGTCTTCTGACCCTCTCTGACGTTTTTTTGGTGCGAAGACTCGGATGACGCTCAACGGAAACGGCTGTACTGGCTTTACCGTGTGCGATGTAAGTGCACTATGAAATCACCACGACTGCGCAAGCGCGATGAAGGGTGTAGGTAGTGGATTAACCGTGTGTGATGCTAGTCGGCTGTGAAATCACGACAACTGTGCAAGCGCGGGAAGGGATGGAGGTAGTGGTTTAACTATGTGCGATGCAAGTGCTTGTGAATCACCACGACTGCACAAGAGCAAGCAAAGGTGGAGGTACTAGTTTAACCGTGTGCGATCCTAGTGCGCTATAAAATCACCACCTACACAAGCTAAAGGTGGGTGGTTTATTTTAATTGAATTCCACGTCTGTGTCTGAAAATTAGGACGAACCATGTGAGACAGACCATCTAGCTAGAAATCTAAAAACAAACTACCCGCCTTGAGCATTGCAAAAATTGGCGGTTGCGCCACGTTTCCTTATTATCATACACGCATATTCTTATTGGACCATGTGCGATCTTGGGTGCTCCCGCCCCGCATGAATTCCTTTACCCAAATTTAGTAGCCACGGTACTTCAACCATCGCCCCCACTCCTCCAGCACTGACCTTATAGTAAAATTGCAGTGGCCAAGGCATTTGAACCATCGGCCTCCCTCGTCCACCACCATCTCCACTCACCATTACTAAAATTTTCAGTAGCCGTGGCGTATCCTCAAACACCACCCTGCCTCCCTCCATAGTCCCCCACCCGCCCCTCCCCCTCAAACCCTAGCTCGCCACGGCCACCAGCGCTGCCGCCGCCAACCACTGTCGGTCTGCCCGTTCCTCCTAGCTTAGATAATAAAGTTCAGGTTACCTAGTGATTCCCATATCGTCGCCCTACTCCCCTGAGTTTTTAGATGAGGCCTGCGGTGTCCCTCCCCACCATATCCACATCCCCTGCTCTAGAATGTCGTAGCCTAAGCCCGATCACGTATCCCGGGGAGACCGACAAGCGTTCGACATAGAAGAGGTTTATCATGGCCTCTCTGGCGAACGTTGGCGAGGTGGCTGATACGTCTATTTTGCATCATGCTTTTATATCAATATTTATTGCATTATTACACATTATATCACAATACTTATGCTTTTTCTCTCTTATTTTATAAGGTTTACATGAAGAGGGAGAATGCCAACAGCTGGAATTCTGGACTAGAAAGGAGCAAATATTAGAGACCTATTCTGCACAACTCCAGAAGTCCTAGAACTTCACAGAGAATTGTTTTGGAATATATATAAAATATTTGGAGAAGAAAGCACCAAAGGGGGCCACCTGCCATCCACAAGGGTGGAGGGAGCGCCCTACCCCCCTGGGCGAGGCCCCTGCCTTGTGGGACAACTGGCAGGCCCTCGATGCCCATCTTCTTCTATATGGTGTGTTTTGACCTGGAAAAATCTGAAGAAAGCTTTCGGGACAAAGCGCCTCCGTCTCGAGGCGGAACTTGGGTAGAACCAATCTAGGGCTCCGGCAGAGTTGTTCTACAGGGGAAACTTCCCTCCGGGAGGGGGAAATCGAAGCCATCATCATCACCAACGATCCTCTCATCGAGAGAGGGTCAATCTCGATCAACATCTTCACCAACACCATCTCCTCTCAAACCCTAGTTCAACTCTTGTATCCAATCTCTGTCTCAAAACCTCAGATTGGTACCCGTGGGTTGCTAGTAGTGTTGATTACTCCTTGTAGTTGATGCTAGCTGGTTTATTCGGTGGAAGATCATATGTTCAGATCCTTAATGATAATTAATACTCCTCTAATTATGAACATGAATATGCTTTGCGAGTAGTTACATTTGTTCCTGAGGACATGGGAGAAGTCTTGTAATAAGTAATCATGTGACTTTGGTATTCGTTCGATATTTTGATGAGACGTATGTTGTCTTTCCTCTAGTGGTGTTATGTGAACGTAGACTAGATGACACTTCACCATGATTTGGGCCTAGGGGAAGGCATTGGGAAGTAATAAGTAGATGATGGGTTGCTAGAGTGACAGAAGCTTAAACCCTAGTTTATGTATTGCTTCGTAAGGGGCTGATTTGGATCCATATGTTTCATGCTATGGTTAGATTTATCTTAGTTCTTCTTTCTTTCGTAGTTGTGGATGCTTGCGAGAGGGGTTAATCATAAGTGTGAGGCTTGTCCAAGGAACGGCAGCACCCAAGCACCGGTCCATACACATATCAAATTATCAAAGTAACAAACGCGAATCATATAAGCATGATGAAAACTAACTTGACAACAATTCCTATGTGTCCTCGGGATTGCTTTGCTTTATATAAGAGTTTGTCCAGGCTTGTCCTTTGCTACAAAAAGGATTGGGCCACCTTGCTGCACCTTTTTTTTACCTTTGTTACTTGTTATCTGTTGTCGATGCAACAAACCCTGGGCCCGTTGCCTAGACTGTGCACAGGCATAAGAACAAGATTGAAGCACCATCTTTAGTCGTAGATTTATGGACCAAGAGATTTGAAGAACCAACATACATCTTAGAGGGACCAAGATCAAGCCAGAGGAGCAATATATCGGCAAAGGGCCTCCCTTGCCGGGCAGGCGAGCCCGGCAAGGAGCGAGGCCACCACCACAAGGAAGCAACCCAGGCACCCCGGCAAGGTCTGCCGGGGCTCGCGGGGGCAGAACCACCCCACCAACCACTCAAGAACGACCCACGTCGTCAATCAGTGCAGTGTCAAGCCGCAGTGGCAGCCATTTCCTATCGAAGAAACCCGCAAATGTCACCCGTCCTGCGACGTGTCAAGAGAACAGGCGCGGAGCTTGCAAGATAGCCCGGCCTGGCAAGATAGCCCGACAAGCCTTGTCGGGCAACCAATGATGTGACACTAAGCGGTGCATTTAATGCACCCTGTCAGCCCGCAGAGTTAGGTATGATAGCAGTGTTCGCTATCATATCAGTGTATAATGACTACTTTGTCATTGTGGTGAACCCTTGATCTATAAAAGGAGGTCCATGGCACCCGTAGGAGGGGTTGGAAAGTTGACGAACCCACACCCCCATACGCGCGTAGTCGCTGCTGCCATACGGCAACCCCTGCCGGGCAAGTGTATTGCGCTCCACCATCCCGATTCCACCATCAATCCACTAAAGCAGGAGTAGGATCTTGTGCCTTGCGGCGGCCCGAAGCTGGGTAAATTTCTTTTGTACTCTCTACCATGCTGCCGTGCGCTGGTCTGCTCTTTGCGCAACGCGACGTCCCCCTGCCAAACTAGCAAGGGGCCTCCTGGCCCCATAGGAGGCCGTGGATATCCCACGACATCTTTGGCGCAACAGGTAGGGGTCGCTTGCACGAACCTGAAAGCATGCACAGTGTGTCATCTTCATCACCATCTTCATCTTCAACGACGCCATCGACCATGGCGCCTAAGAAGAAGTCTGGCCCTTTGGCCCATCCGTCCACCTTGAAGGCTCCGCCGCCCGTGGCCTCTAGTGCCTCGAAGGATTCGGGGCCAGCAAGGATGTGAACACTGCTAGGGGTGTGATTGGAGCAGGTGGCACCATCGCCACTCCCCCATGACAGACACGGGGGCTGGAGATGTCGGAGGAGAACAACATCAAAAATGCCTTGGCGGTCACGCTCCAGAAGGTGCGCGCGAGGGGGTCACTCTGTCTGCACCCTCTCCTTCCATTAACGGGCACAGCTGCAGCAACGGCGCTCATTCCGGGGTGAGCCATTGCCCTCCGGCCTCCCCCACCACGGGAGCCACCGCGACACATGTGCCTCCTCCCAGACGAGCCAACCAGACCACTGCGCTCGACAGAGCCGCTGAACCTCGAGCACCACCATCGCGCGGCCCCGCTGCCCAAGTGGTCATCCAACAGTTGCATGGACGCGGCACCACCGCCGTCGCCGCCGCTAGCACCATAAGGAGCCAGGCGATGGTGCGGTCAATGTCATCAACATCTATGCCGAGCACAGCCATAGAGGCTATGGTGCGAGCTCAGTTGCTACTGAGGTTTCCGCCAATAGCTGAGCAGATGGATGAATGGCGTGCCACCATCCAGAGCATGCTTGGTTTCGCTGAAGCTGGGGGCTCACAACGAGCTGGCCCGCCACGACCTCCCCAAGAGACAGCAAGCACCTGTATTGCTGGCCGAACGGAGGGGGCCGTCCCCACGGTGCAGTCCCCACCACGGCAGCCGACATGAGTGCAGCTGAATCAAGACCCCAATGACGTCTCGATGGCCTCTTCTGACCCTCAAGCACGTCCAGGGCAACGTCGAGCCCTGGAGGATAAATGGAGGGGAGACACACACATAGTTATAGATCGACGCAATGACGACCTCCGCCAGACCGACGGGTGCGGCGGCCTCAACGTCGACGAGCCTGCGCTTGGTGTTGGCGGGTGTCTACCTTTCGAAGCCGGTTGCCCTGCCTTTACACGAGAGCTGTGGGAAGTCCAACATGAGGTCTTGGCTGATGCACCTGCCGGAGAACTTCATTTTTTCATGGGCAGACCTGTGCCACGAGTTCATCGGTGCCTTCACCGGTGTCCAGCAAGAGCCTGGCAGGCCCAGCGACCTGCAACTTCTCCAGCAGAAGGAAGGAGAAGCTCTTCATAAGTATTGTAACACCCACGATGCGGCTATATCTCCCACGTGTCGGAGCACGACTTAGAGGCATAACCGCATGGTAGGCATGTCGCAAGAGGAGTAATCTTTACACATCCCATGTACTGAATAAGAAAGGGATAAAAAGTTGGCTTACAATCACCACTTCACACAAATACAAGTTAAACATACATCATCCAGAATACAATCAAGGTCTGACTACGGAACCAAAATAAAAGAAGACAACCCCAAATGCTAGATCCCCGATCGACCCGACTTGGCTCCACTACACACGCGGTTGATGCATTTTAATTAGGTTAAGGTTCAAGTTCTCTACAACCGGACATTAACAAATTCCCATCTACCCATAACCATGGGCACGGCTTTCGAAAGTTCAAAACCCTGCAGGGGTGTCCCAACTTAGTCCATCACAAGCTCTCATGGTCAACGAAGGATATTCCTTCTCCCGGGAAGACCCGATTATACTCGGAATCCCGGTTACAAGACATTTCGACAATGGTAAAACAAGACCAGCAAAGCCGCCCGAATGTGCCGACAAATCCCGATAGGAGCTGCACATATCTCGTTTGCAGGGCACACCGGATTGTCCAAGATTCTGGTAGGCCAACCCAGAGTTGCCCCTGGTGGCCACCAGCTGCTGACAGGTTGGACCAACACTCAGAGGAGCACTGGCCTGGGGGTTTAAAATAAAGATGACCCTCGGGCTCCGGAAACCCGAGGGAAAAAGGCTTAGGTGGCAAATGGTAAAACCAAGGTTGGGCCTTGCTGGAGGAGTTTTATTCAAAGCGAACTGTCAAGGGGGCCCATTCCCCCAACCGCATAAGGAATGCAAAATCAAGGAACATAACACTGGTATGACGGAAACTAGGGCGGCAAGAGTGGAACAAAACACCAGGCATAAGGCTGAGCCTTCCACCCTTTACCAAGTATATAGATGCATTAATTAAAATAAGAGATATTGTGATATCCCAACATATCCATGTCACAGCATGGAACATACTTCAGCTTCACCTGCAACTAACAACGATATAAGAGGGGCTGAGCAAAAGCTGTAACATAGCCAAACAACAGTTTGCTAGGAAAGGTGGGTTAGAGGCTTCACATGGCAATATGGGAGGCATGATATAGCAAGTGGTAGGTATCGCGACATAGCAATAGAGCGAACAACTAGCAAGCAAAGATAGAAGTGATTTCGAGGGTATGGTCATCTTGCCTAAGATCCCGCAAGGAAGAAGAACGAGTCCATGAAGAAGACAAACGGACATAGTCGAATGGATCCTCACAAACGCGACCTTATCGGAACAAACCCGAAGAAGCAACACCGGGAAGAAGCAAACAACATAGTAAACAACCATCACATAAATGGGGCATGATGCTCAACCAAGAATGATGCATGTCCGGATTAATGATGCATGGCATGGTAAATTGCACAAGCAAAACTACAAATTAAGTGGAGCTCAATATGCAACGAGTTGCATATTGATGGAACACCACATGACTTATTTAGTTCTCTCTCGTTTATGTACTCAACAAAATTAAATGTTGGTTAACATGGCAAGAGGTGAAGCATAAAAAAACTACCTATCTAGGCAAGTTTAAATGAGGCTGGAACAACAAGCAACAAGTCCGGAGAAATCCTCATGAGCATATATTAAATTCGGTACTGTTCTGCCCTAAACCATATTCTAAAGTTGTTAAACATGCAAAGCAATGCCACCATGTTAAACTAGGCATTTTCTACCCCATTTCCATATAAAGTTTATTAAATTTGGAGCTACGGTTATTCAGTTATGAAATAAATTATTTTAACATGGCATATGAGAAAAATTAATCAAACAACACGTTAAACATTTTAAACATGCATGAAAGTTGGATATTGTGAAACTAGATGAAATTCTAGTCATGTTTCATATATAATTCATTTTAAACCGATGCACGGTGTGAAGTTATTAAATGCATGAACATGGAGGGGTAATCTGTAAATATGAGGTTTTCTGGAAATAGATAAATTCACTGGGAAATAAAAAAACAGATCCAGGCTGAATCTGGAGGGCGTGCTTGGGTGTGGGTGGCTCATCATGGGCTAAGGCCTGCTGGGTTAGAGGAGAGGCCGGCAGGGGCGATGCTAGGCCGGGAGGCCGAGCGCTGGGCCTTGGCGCTTGTCGGTGGAGGCGGCCCAGGGGGGTGCGGTTGAGCAGGCCGGCTCCGCGGGCGCTGGGCCATGACGCGAGACGCGACCAGGAGGGCACAGGAGGCGGCCCACATGGCAGGACGCAGTCAACGAACGCAGTCGATCCCTTGTCTTCCTCACGTACAGAGACGAGTGGGAGGAGCAGAAGCAGGACACGGCGGTGGCAGCGGGGACTGCAGGGCTCCAGCAGAAGAGGCGCAGGGACTTGCCGGTCCGGCGGCGGCTGGAATGGACGGATCGGGCCTTGGGGCACCGGATTCGGTGGGTGGTGGAGCTCCGTGGGCGGCGACGCTGCGGCTTGGTGTAGGGAGGAGGTGTCGCTCCCTGTGAATGACATGAGAGAGAGATCGTGAGAGAGAGAAGGAAGGGAGAGGAATCTGCGGGGGAGACGGGAAGGAGCAAGGTCGGCCTGAGGGCTGGCTGCTCCGGCGAGCTCCGCCGGCAGCGCGGTTGGCGGCCGAAGGGAGGCGTTCGACTCCTTGGGTCGGCGAGGAGTGCGAGGAGGCAGGCGCGAGGCCTCCCGTTCGTCTGCTGCAGTCGGGAGGACGAGGAGGCGGGCACGCAAGGCGGAGCTCGGGCGCGCTGGATCAGGGAAAGGAGGAGGCTGGTTGGGTGGATCAGGCAGGGAAGATCCCGAGGAGGATTTGGAAAACGGCGGCGGGCGAGGGCACACATCTCCTACGTTTTAGGGTTTGATCTGATTTGGGTAGGGGTTCGTCTATATATAGGGACAAAAGGATTAGTTTTGGACCCTCCGATCAAAATCAGACAGTCTCGGATAAATAGGTTAGAGAGCCCAATTAAGAAAACGGAGACGTTTTGTAGATGTTTGGGGATGATCGGGTTCCAACGGTCACGACTGCTCGGGTCGGGTTTGGGACAACTTTCGGACGCGCGCGAGGGGTCGATGCACTATGCAAGGAGGGGTTTTCGGGGCCTAGCGGTAGGTAGTGGACTGTGTAGACGGTCTAGGAAGGAAAGAGAGGGAAAAGCCCGGCAACAGTTTTCAGAGACCGAAAACGTCCGACGATTTGACTGACTACATTGTCGCTATAGTTATCCATTGGGGCGTCAAACGGACTCCGAACGCGATGAAATTTGACAGGCGGTCTACCTACACTAAAATAAGACCGCACGCCAACTTTCATTGCACTCCGAGAACATTTTATGGCCACTTATAAAATACTATTTCGGACGTGCTGCGGGCGCGTGCAAGTGTATCTGGGCTCAAAATGGACAACGGAAAGAACAAGGAGACCGGGACGGATGCATGTTTTGAAAACATGATGATGCAATGCACATGATGACATGGCAAGATGCAGCACGCAAGCAAATGACAAGGCAACAACAATGAATAACTGGAAGACACCTGGCGCAACGGTCTCGGGGCGTCACAAGTATTTACAGAGATTCAGTAAAGTTCATAGGAATATTCCAAATATCCATCCGGCAACCGTTATAGCAGCCTGCCAGTCCAATGTGCGCAACCGTCACATTTGTTCGAAGATGAATGTGCAGTTGCCCACTGTGAAGGAGCTGTACACACTGGTGGATAAGTGCGCTCGGATGGAGGAAGGAAGGAAGTTGCCCGGGGAGGAGGATTGCATCAATGTTGATTCAGAGGATGAAGATGTATCAACTAGTCAGATAAAGTGCAAGAAGCGCAGTAAGTAGCCAAGAGATAAGGCAGTGATGACTGTAGAAGGTTCGGGCACACCTAGTACCAGCAAGAAGGCCAAGGCTGAGGCCCCCGTCAAGGAAGTTTCCATTTGCACAACCTACCGAGAAGCCGCTGACGCCAAGAAAGCTGGGAAAGGCGATTGCCCGTACTACAAGATCCACCGGACCAAGGGCCATGACCTCTAGGAGTATTACCAGGTTGAGTAGCTTGTCAAGAAACAGAGAGCGAAATATGATAAGCGTGACAAGGAAAAAGGTCAGAATGCCGCTGGTGGAAAGGGCCGAGGCGGTGAAGCAAATCGCCCCGGCAAACCCTTTCGGAACCAAGGAAAACCCGCCAGGTGTCAAGAGAAGGACGTTTGTGATGATGTGAGTGACGAAGGGAATGAAGAGGAAACTAGTGAGTAGGAATTTCAGAAGGCCACTGACGCCCTATGCATTGATGGGGGTGCATCTTTGCATGCCTCCCACCGCCAGCTCAAGTGATGGGCACAAGAGATCAATCCCGTGGTGCAAGCGCCAGAGGCCCAAAAACCGCTCAAATGGTCATGCACGCCAATCATCTTTGATGAGGAGGATCACCCTGGCCGCACCACCACGGTAGGATGCTTGGCATTGTTGGTATCCCCAACAATTCGCAACCTCAAGGTCACAAAGATGTTAATGGATGGAGGGGCCAGGTTGAATCTGATTTCCCCGGCAGTCATCAGCAAGCTTCAGATAGGAGAAGAAGAGCTAGAGGTTACCGGCACATTTCAAGGAGTTAAACCCGGCAGGAGCCATCCTAAAGGAAAGATTACATTGCCGGTGACGTTTGGGAGAGAACTAAACTACCGGACAGAGAAGGTTGTGTTTGATGTGGTTGATCTCCCCCTACCGTACAATGGTATTCTTGGATGCCCAGCCCTGGCTAAGTTCATGGCAGCATACCATTATGCTTATAACACTCTAAACATGCCTGGGCTACTGGAGTCATCACTATCCCATCGGATGAGAAGGATGCAATTGTCTGCATGGACAAGATGTACCGGGATGCAGTTGGCGCAGAGGCTACGGCAGCAACTGTTGGGGAACATAGTAATTTCAAAAAAATCCTACGCACACACAAGATCATGGTGATGCATAGCAATGAGTGGGGAGAGTATCATCTACATACCCTCGCAGACCGTAAGCGGAAGCGTTATGACAATGCGGTTGATGTAGTCGTACGTCTTCACGATCGAGCGATCTAGTAACAAAGATACGACACCTCCATGATCTGCACACGTTCGGCTCGGTGACGTCCTGCGGACTCATGATCCAGTAGAGCTTCGAGGGAGAGCTTCGTCAGCACGACAGCGTGATGACGGTGATGATGTTTCTACCGAAACAGGGCTTCACCTAAGCACCGCTACAATATTACCGAGGTGGATTATGGTGGAGGGGGGCACCACACACGGCTGAAGATCAATGATCAACTTGTGTGTCTATGGGGTGCCCCCCTCCCCATATATAAAGGAGTGGAGGAGGGGAGGGGCCGGCCCTCTCTATGGCGCGCCCTATGGGAGTCCTACTCCCATCGGGAGTTGGATTCCCCCCTTCCATGTAGTAGGAGTAGGAGAGAAGGAAGGGGAGGAGAGGAGAAAGGAAAGGGGGGGCAGCCCCCTCCCAATTCGGATTGGGATAGGGGCGTGCCTCCCACCTTTTCCTTCCCTCTCCTCTTTTCCACTAAGGTCCAATAAGGCCCATATACTCCCCGGGGGGTTCCGGTAACCTCCCGGTACTCCAGAAAATGCCCGAACTCATCAGGAACCATTCTGATGTCCAAACATAGGCTTCCAATATATCGATCTTTATGTCTCGACCATTTCCAGAATCCTCGTCTTGTCCGTGATCAAATCCGGGACTCCGAACTACCTTTGGTACATCAAAACACATAAACTCGTAATACCGATCGTCACCTAATGTTAAGCGTCCGGACCCTACGGGTTCGAGAACTATGTAGACATGACCGAGACATGTCTCTGGTCAATAACCAATAGCTGAACCTGGATGCTCATATTGGCTCCTACATATTCTACGAAGATCTTTATCGGTCAAACCGCATAACGGTATACATTGTTCCCTTGGTCATCGGTATGTTACTTGCCCGAGATTCGATCGTCGGTATCTCAATACCTAGTTCAATCTCGTTACTAGCAAGTCTCTTTACTCGTTCCGTAATTCTACATCCCGTAACTCACTCATTAGCTACATTGCTTGCAAGGCTTATTGTGATGTACATTACCAAGAGGGCCCAAAGATACCTCTCCGACAATCGGAGTGACAAATCCTAATCTTGATCCATGCCGACTCAACATACACCATCAGATACACCTGTAGAGCACCTTTATAATCACCCAGTTATGTTGTGACATTTGGTAGCACACAAAGTGTTCCTCTGGTATACGGGAGGTGCATGATCTCATAGTCATAGGAACATGTATAGTTAGGAGAAAGTAATAGCAACAAACTAAATGATCATCGTGCTAAGCTAACGGATGGGTCAAGTCAGTCACATCATTCTCTAATGATGTGATCCCATTAATGAAATGACAACTCATGTCTATGGTTAAGAAACATAACCATCATTGATTCAACGAGCTAGTCAAGTAGAGGCAAACAAGTGACACTCTATTTGTCTATGTATTCACACATGTACTAAGTTTCCGGTTAATACAATTCTAGCATGAATAATAAACATTTATCATGATATAAGGAAATATAAATAACAACTTTATTATTGCCTCTAGGGCATATTTCCTTCAGTCTCCCACTTGCACTACAGTCAACAATCTGGATTACATTGTAATGTTTCTAACACCCATGGAGTCTTCGTGTTGATCATGTTATGCTCGTGAGAGAGGCTTAGTCAACGGGTCTGCAACATTCAGATCCGTACGTATCTTGCAAATCTCTATGTCTCCCTCCTTGACTTGATCGCGGATGGAATTGAAGTGTCTCTTGATGTGCTTGGTTCTCTTGTGAAATCTGGATTCCTTTGCCAAGACAATTGCACCAGTATTGTCACAAAAGATTTTCATTGGACCCGATGCGCTAGGTATGACACCTAGGTCGGATATGAACTCCTTCATCCAGAATCCTTCATTTGCTACTTCCGAAGCAGCTATGTATTCCGCTTCACACGTAGATCCCGCCACGACACTCTGCTTGGAACTACACCAACTGACAAATCCACCATTTAATAAAAACACGTATCCGGTTTGTGACTTAGAGTCATCCAGATCAGTGTCAAAGCTTGCATCGACATAACCATTTACTTCGAGCTCTGTGTCACCTCCATATACGAGAAACATATCCTTAGTCCTTTTCAGGTATATCAGGATGTTCTTGACCATTGTCCAGTGATCCACTCCTGGATTACTTTGGTACCTCCCTACTAAACTTATAGCAAGGCACACATCAGGTTTGGTACACAACATTGCATACATCATAGATCCTATGGCTGAAGCATAGGGAACACCTTTCATTTTCTCTCTATCTTCTGCAGTGGTCGGGCATTGAGTCTGACTCAACTTCACACCTTGTAATACAGGCAAGAACCCTTTCTTTGCCTGATCCATTTTGAACTTCTTCAAAACATTATCAAGGCATGTGCTTTATGAAAGTCCAATTAAGCGTCTTGATCTATCTCTATAGATCTTGATGCCCAATATATAAGCAACTTCACTGAGATCTTTCATTGAAAAATTCTTATTCAAGTGTCCTTTCATGCTATTCAGAAATTCAGTATCATTTAAGATCAACAATATGTCATCTACATATAATATCAGAAATGCTACGGAGCTCCCACTCACTTTTTGTAAATACAGGCCTCTCCAAAAGTCTATACAAAACCATATGCTTTGATCACACTATCAAAGCATATATTCCAACTCCGAGAGGCTTGCACCAGTCCATAAATGGATCGCTGGAGCTTGCACACTTTGTTAGCACCTTTTGGATCTACAAAACCTTTTGGTTGCATCATATACAACTCTTCTTTAAGGTATCCATTAAGGAATGCAGTTTTGACATACATTTGCCAAATTTCATAATCATAAATGCGACAATTGCTAACATGATTCAGATGGACTTAAGCATCGCTACGGGTGAGGTCTCATCGTAGTCAACTCCTTGAACTTGTCGAAAACCTTTCGCAACAAGTCGAGCTTTGTAGACAGTAACATTACCGTCAGCGTCACTCTTCTTCTTGAAGATCCATTTATTCTCTATGGTCTGCCGATCGTCGGGCAAGTCAAGCAAAGTCCACACTTTGTTCTCATACATGGATCCCATCTCAGATTTCATGGCTTCAAGCCATTTTGCAGAATCTGGGCTCATTGTTGCTTCCTCGTAGTTCGTAGGTTTGTCATGTTCTAGTAACATGACTTCCAGAAAAGGATTACCGTACCACTCTGGTGCGGATCTTACTCTAGTTGACCTGCGAGGTTCGGTAGTAACTTGATCAGAAGTTCCATGATCATCATCATTAGCTTCCTCACTTACTGGTGTAGGAGTCACTGGAACTGATTTTAGTGATGAACTATTTTCCAATAAGGGAGAAGGTACAATTACCTCATCAAGTTCTACTTTCCTCCCACTCACTTCTTTTGAGAGAAACTCCTTCTCCAGAAAGGATCCATTCTTAGCAACGAATAACTTGCCTTCGGATCTATGATACAAGGTGTCGCCAACAGTCTCCTTTGGATGTCCTATGAAGACACATTTCTCCGATTTGGGTTCGAGGTTTTCATGTTGAAGCTTTTTCACATAAGCATTGCATCCCCAAACTTTAAGAAACGACAACTTGGGTTTCTTGCCAAACCACAGTTCACAAGGTGTCATCTTGACGGATTTAGATGGTGCCCTATTTAATGTGAATGCAGCTGTCTCTAAAGCGTAACCCCAAAATGACAGTGGTAAATCAGTGAGAGACATCATAGATCGCACCATATCTAGTAAAGTATGATTACGATGTTCGGACACACCCTAACGTTGTGGTGTTCCAGGTGGCGTGAGTTGCGAAACTATTCTGCATTGTTTCAAATGAAGACCAAACTCATAACTCAAATATTCTCCTCCATGATCAGATCGCAGAAATTTGATTTTCTTGTTACGATGATTTTCTACTTCACTATGAAATTCTTTGAACTTTTCAAATGTTTCAGACTTATGTTTCATCAAGTAGATATACCCATATCTGCTCAAATCATCTATGAAGGTGAGAAAATAACGATATCCGCCGCGAGCTTCAATGTTCATTGGACCACATACATCAGTATGTATGATTTCCAATAACTCTATTACTCGCTCCATTGTTCCGAAGAACGGAGTTTTAGTCATCTTGCCCATGAGGCATGGTTCACAAGTACCAAGTGATTCATAATCAAGCGATTCTAGAAGTCCATTAGAATGGAGTTTCTTCATGTGCTTTACACCAATATGACCTAAACAGCAGTGCCACAAATAAGTTGCACTATCATTATCAGTTCTGCATCTTTTGGCTTCAATACTATGAACATGTCTATCACTACTATCAAGATTTAGTAAAAATAGACCACTCATCAGGGGTGCATGACCATGCAAGATATTACTCATATAAATAGAACAACCATTATTCTCTGATTTAAATGAATAACCGTCTCACATCAAACAAGGTCAAGATATAATGTTCATGCTCAATGCTGGCACCAAATAACAATTATTTAGGTCTAAAACTAATCCTGAAGGTAGATGTAGAGGTAGTGGGCCGATGGAGATCACATCGACTTTGGAACCATTTCCCACACGCATCGTCACGTCGTCCTTAGCCAATCTTCGCTTAATTCGTAGCCCTTGTTTTGAGTTGCAAATGTTAGCAACTGAACCAGTATCAAATACCAGGCACTACTGCGAGCATTAGTAAGGTACACATCAATAACATGTATATCAAATATATCTTTTACTTTGCCATCCTTCTTCTCCGCCAAATACTTGGGGCAGTTCCGCTTCTAGTGACTAGTTCCTTTGTAGTACAAGCACTCAGTCTCAGGCTTAGGTCTAGACTTGGGATTCTTCACTTGAGCAGCAACTGGCTTGCTGTTCTTCTTGAAGTTCCCCTTCTTACCTTTACCCTTTTTCTTGAAACTGGTGGTCTTGTTGACCATAAACACTTGATGCTCCTTCTTGATTTCTACCTCCGAAGCCTTTAGCATTGCGAAGAGCTCAGGAACCGTCTTATCCATCCCTTGCATATTATAGTTCATCACGAAGCTCTTGTAGCTTGGTGGCAGTGATTGAAGAACTCTGTCAATGACACTATCATCAGGAAGATTAACTCCCAGTTGAGTCAGGTGGTTGTGGTACCCAGACATTCTGAGTATATGTTCATTGACAGAACTATTCTGCTCCATCTTGCAGCTTTAGAACTTATTGGAGACTTCATATCTCTCAATCCGAGCATTTGCTTGAAATAATAACTTCAACTCCTGGAACATCTCATATTCTCCATGACGTTCAAAACGTCGTTGAAGTCCCGGTTCTAAGCCGTAAAGCATGGCACACTGAACTATGAAGTACTCATCAGCTTTGCTCTGCCAGGTGTTCATAACATCTGGTGTTGCTCCTGCAGCGGGTTGTCACCTAGTGGTCCTTCCAGGACGTAATTCTTCTGTGCAGCAATGAGGATAATCCTCAAGTTACAGACCTAGTCCATGTAGTTGCTACCATCATCTTTCAACTTAGCTTTCTCTAGGAATGCATTAAAATTCAACGGAACAACAACATGGGCCATGTATGTACAACAACATAGACATGCAAAATACTATCAGGTACTAAGTTCATGATAAATTAAAGTTAAATTAATCAAATTACTTAAGAACTCCCACTTAGATAGACATCTCTCTAATCATCTAAGTGATCACGTGATCCATATCAACTAAACCATGTCCGATCATCACGTGAGATGGAGTAGTTTTCAATGGTGAACATCACTATGTTGATCATATCTACTATGTGATTCATGCTCGACCTTTCGGTCTTAGTGATATGAGGCCATATCTGCATATGCTAGGCTCATCAAGTTTAACCCGATTATTCTGCGTGTGCAAAACTGGCTTGCACCCGTTGTATGTGAACGTAGAGCTTATCACACCCAATCATCACGTGGTGTCTCGGCACGACGAACTATAACAATGGTGCATACTCAGGGAGAACAGTTATACCTTGAAATTTTGTGAGAGATCATCTTATAATACTACCACCGAACTAAGCAAAATAAGATGCATAAAGGATAAATATCACATGCAATCAAAAAAAGTGATATGATATGGCCATCATCATCTTGTGCCTTTGATCTCCATCTCCAAAGCATCGTCATGATCACCATCGTCACCGGTTTGACACCTTGATCTCCATCGAAGCATCATTGTCGTCTCGCCAACTATTGCTTCTACGACTATCGCTGCCGCTTAGTGATATAGTAAAGCAATTACATGACGATTGCATTTCATACAATAAAAGTGACAACCATATGGCTCATGCCAGTTGCCGATAACTGTGTTATAAAACATGATCATCTCATACAATAAAATTTAGCATCATGTCTTGACCATATCACATCACAACATGCCCTGCAAAAACAAGTTAGATGTCCTCTACTTTGTTGTTGCAAGTTTTACGTGGCTGCTACGGGCTGAGTAAGAACCGTTCTTACCTATGCATCAAAAAACCACAACGCGGTATAGTGATTGCTTTTTTATCTTCATAAAGAACCCTGT
Source organism: Triticum aestivum (assembly GCF_018294505.1). Classification (NCBI taxonomy): domain Eukaryota; kingdom Viridiplantae; phylum Streptophyta; class Magnoliopsida; order Poales; family Poaceae; genus Triticum; species Triticum aestivum. The sequence goes on along the minus strand of NC_057803.1, from coordinate 323,114,025 downwards.
TCATCGAATCTGATTCAACTAAAGCTAGATAAATAGACACCAACTAGCCACCTGTATGCGAAGCACGTCGGTAGAACCAGTCTCGCGTAAGCATACGCATAATGTCGGTCTGGGCCGGTTCATCCAACAATGCCACTGAATCAAGAATCAGCTAGTGAAGGCAAGCAATATCTATATACCCACGCCCACAACTCCTTTGTGTTCTACTCATGCATATAACATCTACGCATAAACCTGGCTCGGATGCCACTGTTGGGGAACGCAGTAATTTCAAAAAAATTCCTACGCACACGCAAGATCATGGTTATGCATAGCAACGAGAGCGGAGAGTATCGTCTACGTACCCTCGTAGACCGTAAGAGGAAGCGTTATGACAACGCGGTTGATGTAGTCGTACGTCTTCACGATCGACCGATCTAGTACCGAAGATAAGGCACCTCTGCGATCTGCACATGTTCGGCTCGGTGATGTCCCGCGAACTCACGATCCAGTAGAGCTTCGAGGGAGAGCTTCGTCAGCACGACGGCGTGATGACGGTGATGATGTTGCTACTAGAACAGGGCTTCGCCTAAGCACTGCTACGATATTACTGAGATGGATTATGGTGGAGGGGGGCACCGCACACGGCTAAAGATCAATGATCAACTTGTGTGTCTATGGGGTGCCCCCCTCCCCCGTATATAAAGGAGTGGAGGAGGAGAGGGGCCTGCCCTCTCTATGGCACGCCCTAGGGGAGTCTTACTCCCATCGGGAGTAGGATCCCCCCTTCCATGTAGTAGGAGTAGGGGAGAAGGAAGGGGAGGAGAGGAGCAAGGAAGGAGGGGCCTCCCAATTAGGATTGGGCTAGTGGGGCGCGCCTCCCACCTTTTCCTTCCCTTTCCTCTTTTCCGCTAAGGCCCATGAAGGCCCATATACTCCCCGGGGGGTTCCGGTAACCTCCCGGTACTCCGGAAAATGCCCGAACTCATCTGAAACCATTCCGATGTCCAAACATAGGCTTCCAATATATTGATCTTTATGTTTCGACCATTTCGAGACTCCTCGTCGTGTCTGTGATCAAATCCGGGACTCCGAACTACCTTCGGTACATTAAAACACATAAACTCCGAATACTGATCGTCACCGAACGTTAAGCATGCAGACCCTAGGGGTTCGAGAACTATGTAGACATGACCGAGACATGTCTCCGGTCAATAACCAATAGCGGAACATGGATGCTCATATTGGCTCCTACATATTCTACGAAGATCTTTATCGGTCAAACCGCATAACGGTATACGTTGTTCCCTTTGTCATCGGTATGCTACTTGCCTGAGATTCGATCGTCGGTATCTCAATACCTAATTCAATCTCGTTAGCGGCAAGTCTCTTTACTCGTTCCATAGTGCTACATCCCATAACTAACTCATTAGCTACATTGCTTGCAAGGCTTATTGTGATGTACATTACCGAGAGGGCCCAGAGGTACCTCTTCGACAATCGGAGAGACAAATCCTAATCTTGATCCATGCCATCTCAACAAACACCATCGGAGACACCTGTAAAGCACCTTTATAATCACCCAGTTACATTGTGACGTTTGGTAGCACACAAAGTGTTCCTCCATAACTATACATGTTCGTATGACTATGAGATCATGCAACTCTTTAATACTGGAGGAACACTTTGTGTGCTACCAAACGTCACAATGTAACTGGGTGATTATAAAGGAGCTCTACAGGATGCGTTAAGTCAATCACATTATTATCTAATGATGTGATCCCATTAACCAAATGACAAGTCATGTCTATGGTTAGGAAACATAACCATCATTGATTCAACGAGCTAGTCAAGTAGAGGCAAAGTAGTGACACTCTGTTTGTCTATGTATTCACAAATGTACTAAGTTTCTGGTTAATACAATTCTAGCATGAATAATAAACATTTATCATGATATAAGGAAATATAAATAATAACTTTATTATTGCCTCTAGGGCATATTTCCTTCAGCAACAACTCCCGCCAAGGAAAGCAAAGGAAAGAAGAGGGATTGTAGGACCTCCGGTGATGCGGAGCATCCTATGGACATCACCATGTCAAGAGTCCGTTTTGCAAGTGACACATGCGACATCTACTTCACATACATAAAGGTGAATCATCTCCTTTACACTTGCTCACTTGACCCCTTCGAGGATGGTATACTACTTGACACCCCTCTCGTGTGCATGCATAGGTATTGTCAGAACACTACGGATGACGAGGAGGAGTGCAAGCGCCAAGGAACAACTACACCATCCGCGAGGGAAGCATGGAAGCGACGACGGAAGAAGACGGAGACAGCTTCCAGGACCCGGACATCCGGCCCTGGCCTGGACATCAGGCCCATGGACGTGTCACCAGCAGCATGGAGCCAGCAGCCAAGTCTACAGGGCCCGGACATCTGGCGCGTCCCGAGCCCCCGGACATCCAGCCTCCAGCCCGGAAATCCGGGCCCCGCCATTCCAGAGAGCAACAAGGTTGGACCCTGCCAGCCTGGACATCCGGCCCCAGCGCCCGGACATCCGGCGTCTCGGGAAGGCCCGGACATCCGACCCGACGCTCGGACATCCGGCCCCCTGCCTGTGTGCAGCGCATCTGGGCCATGGCCCATGTACCCCTTCGCCCCTTATATTATATATACTCCCCCTCCACCTACGTTTTAGGGTTAGCGTTGGTTTAGCTCATTTTGAGAGATAGAGCTTCTCTCATCCACATCGGATCTACTCCTCGTGAGAGACCGCGGCCTCTTCGGAGAAGATCCCTTTGAATTCAAGACCCCTCTCTAGGGAAGAACATCAAGACCTCCTCACGGAGAAGACCGTTACCCCTGTATCGTCCTTGGTTGATTGTGTACCATGCGAACTCTATGTATTCGAGGATCTAGCACATGTGTGACTCTCTTGTGTTGATTTAGTGTTTCTCTTGTGTTTCCCTTGTGTTTTCCCTCTCTTTCCACCTCGTGTTCTTCATGCTCTTCGCGGGATTCCGCTCCTGTCGTGAAAGATCGGGCTATAGGGTTCCTACCCTACATCATCTTGGTATCATGAGCCATGTTGATCACGATTTTGGAGCCTCCCCGTTGTGTTTTCTAGCCTAATTTTGTTGTGTTCTTCCCCAAATTCGAAAATTCCCCACAAAAATAGCCCCAATTTTTTTTGTGATTTGTTGGTTTGACGAAGTTTTGTTGATTTTGGTCCATGGATTTGCTTGGTTTCGAGTGGATCTAGCATATCCCCAATTTCCCCACTTTCCATCCACAATATCCATCAAATTTTGCCCTTGGAATCATCAATTTCCGCCCTCAATTCAAAAATTTCCCCCCCAAACGAGATCTGGATTTGTCGAGCCGGACATCCGGGTCCCCAGCCGGACATCCGGCTCCTGGAGCACCAAATCTGCTCGGTTCTGGACATCAGGTCCCGGATTTCCGGCCCCGAGCCCGGATGTCCGGCCCCTGACATCTCAGCCATCCCCGTTTCACCGTTTTGTCCATAACTAATTCATCCGGAGTCCGATTTTCGCGTTCTTTAGCTCCTTGAAAAGCTCTTGACATCCCCCTTCCCACAAAAATACTAACATCACCATTTGACTCCATCAAATTTTTGGAACTTTGGCATCGTTGCCTAGGACTTCCACCACATCATCCGCTACACCACCACCGACTTCTGCAACCTAACCAATTTTTCCCCATCGCATTAGTGGTTGCTTGAGGAGTGATTTGAGTCTCCTAAGGTGTCTAGGATACTTAGGGATGGTTGCTTCTTCATCAACCACCACCACCACTTCCGCATAGGCTTACCAACCATACACTCCCGCCACCCCGACCTAACCCAATTTTGTTTGTGTTATGAGTTGTGTCTCCTAAGGTGTTTCGGCTACTTAGGGACCGTACTTCCAACTCTAACGCCGTGCATAGCCCACCTTACCCTCCATTTCCGCATTGCGTACTCCACAACCCATCATTGCCATTCTACAATCCCATTGAGCTTCCACAACCACCACCGCATTCCCACTACCACCATTTGACATTTGAGATTTTGAGGTCGCGGTTTTTCTGTTTCCTAAGGTGTTTCGGCTACTTAGGGACGAGTCTCCATCATCTTGATATCTCCATCAAGATCACCGCCACTCATCATCGCCAAGGACGGTAACCTCCATATCATCTCGGTATCGTGGTATCGCTCCATTGTATATTCCCTTGCCATTGCATTGTTAACCCCTAGCCCATTTTGCGTTACGTGCCTATCGAGACTAGCCATTTGAGTATTGCCAGCAACGTTACTTGTGCACATTAGTGATCTACACCATACATTGAATACATACCATATCATATTGGTATCATCATATCATCTCTTGTGCCTCAAGTTTGTTCCCACATATACACAATTGCTATCCTGGTTTGTGCATTGTGCAAAAGTGGCCATACAAAAAACAAAGAAATAATAAGCTTTTAAGCAAAGAAAAAGAGTGAACAAAGAGCTTGTAAGCAAGTGCCATAGCATCATACCAGATTGTCATATCCGATCATGTTGGATCATACCACTGGAACATCATACATAGCATACTTGGGATAGAAGTCGTTGCATTTTTGTCTCCTATAGGTTGTGCACAAGTGTAGTATCCGCCTATTGAGCAATCGCGCTAGCGTCTCTCCAGAGTTGTGCAACAAGAGCATTTTCCGTGGATTCCACATTTTGAGCTCATTCCTTGGTTGCACGACCACATTTATCTATTCGTGTGTGTTTCCGTGTGCCATTCATTGCTATTGGTGTACTTGTTACATTTACAAATTTGTGAATCTCTTTCAACATTATTGACTCTTGCTAACATTTTACATCAAATTTTTGTGCCACTATCCTCATCGAGCTCCACCATAAGCCATATTTGTGTAGGTGTGAGAAACCGACAAGAATTGGTACCAATTGTGCTATTTCCTTGTCCACATTGGAGTGATCATTGATCCACTTTCAACTTCGGTCAAGGTATATTTGGTATTCGTTCTTCTCTTTCTACCACTCACATTTTTCTCTTGGAGTGATGGATAGGCAAGGCATTTCATCTTCGGTCTACAATAACAACAACGAGTTCGATGCCACGAACAACTCCAACGACGCCAAGATGCAAGCTCAAATGGAGGAGATCAAAGCACTCATCAAGTCCTACAAGCGGTCTTCCTCATCTTCGAGAAGACGCTCAAGAGCACATGTCTCTGAGCTACCATCTCCGGCAAGGTCACATCAGCATCGACACCATCACCACCATGAACGTGAAGGTCAAGAGCTCAACACCAACAACCGCTCACCGACTTCACCATCTCCCTTGGCATCTTCGCCAAGCGACTTCAAGGCATCTTCGCCTTCGGATATACGACATCTTCGCCAACAAGCACCTCAAGACTACGCTCAAGAGAAGCTCCCCAAGCTCAAGTCCGCGACTTCCACGAGCTACTACGACCTCGACATCGACCACACGATTCTTTTCTATGGTACTCAAGAACCCAAGGAGTATCTCGAGTGGGAGCTTTGATGGACGACTACCTCAAGCTACATCAAGTTCCTCCCGAAGATCAAGTGAAGTGCGCCACAAGAAACTTCCATGACTATGTGTCCACATGGTGGCTTCACGCACCTTCGGAGAGCTACGACATGAGTTGGCCCAAGACAAAGAGAGCTTTGCGGTGAGAGTTCGTGCCTCCAACCTACACAGAACTACTTCTACGCCAATTGGAGAACACCACACAAGGATCCAAGTCCATCGGCGAGTACTTCAAGGAGATGAAGGTTGCCCTGCGACGAGCCAGCATGGACGATCCCATTTTGATGAAGTTCCATTTCATGATGGGATTGCACAACGACATCTCCCAGATGATCTTCCTTGAGAACTACAAGTACCTCGACGATGACTACATTGGTGCTCTCAAGGCAGAACAAGAACTCATGAAGGCCAAAGCTTCTCCAACCCAAGCTCACTTTGCAACGACCAACCTCCATGAGAACAAGCATGAGGCTAGTACCACAATGATGTCCAAGCCCGACGAGCTCCAAGACGATGCTCCCAAGTTTGACTTCACCGCCATCCCTCTTTGTGGCATTGATGAAGCCGAGTCCACCATGACTCTTTTTCAAGACGGTGCGGCGACGAGTACGACTACGGAGACCCTCAAGGACCAAGCTTTGGAGGCGAGCGACAAGGTGGTGAGCAAGGATGACGCTTCCATCTTAGGAGGCGAGAGTGATGATGTTCCATCTTCGACTTTCATCCACGGCGACGACGATGAGATGGTTGAGCATGGGATTTTCCCTTCGACCACGGCGACGTATGATGACTTGAGTGACTTTTGCCACCATATTGAGAGTGAGAGTAACTTCAGCACTAGCCGGATATATGATGTGTTACCCCAATTCCCATGTGAGGAGAGCCACAACACCCACCACTTGAGTGAGATGAGTGACTCCACCATACGTGAGATTGAGTGCACCTATTTTGAGGGAGTGAGTGAACCACCACATAGAGAGAGTGAGATGGTTGATAGGTCATGTGAGGCCACTTTCAACACTAACGACTTGACCTCTACCTCTATTGTGTCTTCTCATTTGGTGCTAGGTTCCATCTATGATGACGTGTCGATTCGTGATGACTTCGTCCTCCCTTTGGACAAGACGATGGCCATGGTGGAATATGATGCACCCCCACATGGTTCCATCAAGATGAATATGACCACCATTTGATCTTTCTCACCTCACCTACCCCACATGAGTGGAATGACAAAGGTAACATAGGTGAAGGTGATGCTCTACTCCCACTAGTGGACATTCATGACATTGATTGCTTGCATGATGTTGATCCCCCTATTGACATGCTTCATGTTAGTACAATTTTCCCATGCAATGATTTACCCATTTATGATGAGTATGATGATTGCCATGTGGAGTCTATTAGTTGTGATGCCATGTTACATAGGATTTCTTGTGCTAATTCTCTCGGTCACATCATGTTCGCCAATCCGCTTGACTTGTCATATGCTATGCATGAGATCGACCACATGTCATATTTGCAATCTATTCATAGTGACTATGCATATGCCATTAAGATTAACCCAATTTGCACTTATGGCATAGATGACAAGGCCATGGTTATTGGCATTTGTTTCTCTTGTGATGATATTGACATGCTACCTTTGCAGCATTTATCTCATATGCCATGCCATGACCACCTAGCTTCGGATATGCATTGTTTTGGATATTGTCCATTTTCTCCGTATGATGTTTCAAATATTGCACATGAGGAGACCCCCATAGTTTCCTCATATATTTTAGGAGATTTTGATCACTCCCATCCATTGCATGATCCTTATACTTGTATGCTCAATTTGCATCCCCATCATGCTATACACAATAACTATTCTTTCATGATGGATGACATGTTCTTATATGTAGCGACCCGACCTCAATCGGTCAAGCCTCTGTGTATCCGTGCCATCCCTGGATCAGTATGCTGGCACACACAATACATCAATGTATATATCAAAGTGCAATCACATGTATAAATAATGTAAAACTGATATATACCTCATAAGTCTCAGCGGAAACAAACATAAGGGTGTGGAGTCCATCAACGCCAACGGCAAGTTGAGTGTAGACCGTCACCCTACAACGTAACTCTTACTCATCGTAGAAAATTCCTGCAACATAAGACGTTGCAGACCTGTAGGTCAGTACATTGAATGTACTGGCAAGTCACATCATAAGGATAATGAACCTATTGTACATGCAATTTGGCTGGTGGAAAGTTCTAAGTTTAGTTTTTTTTGCATAAAGCTAGTTTTTCCCTAGAATAAAAGATATTATTCTACCACTACTGTATAGCATAGGATGAGTTGGTAAACCCAACTCAATCCATTCCCAAAGTTTCATTTAAAACCCCACTGTTTAATTAAGAGTGATGAGATCTCCCAGCATTTCCACTACTAGATGCTCAAGTTGTCCATAACCAGGGACACGGCTAATCGATTAGGTTTTAACACTCTGCATAGGTTTGCGCACTTTTCCCCACAAGACTCGATCGCCTCCCTTGAAGTTCTAGCACTGCCTGGCGTTTGAGAACAGGATGACCGAGACATAGTCTTTCGAAAATGTTTCCCCCTTAACCCACGGATAGGCCGGTACACCTACATCATTCTACATCTGCTAGCCCATCCCGGAAGGGGTCACACTAACTACTCAACTAAGCCAGAGCCCATATTGGCTTGTGGCTGCACACGTAAGCTTTTAGACATGAGAATATGATTGATCTCTTTGAGCCTGGGCGGATGGACCACTAGTGGTGCACCACCATGGATTTCCCATGCATGCTCCCACTATACTTCGCCACCATTCAAACCAAACCTCCGCCCAGGTAGTTCATTAAGTTATCTTGGTGCTACTTACTACTTTGTCACAAATCTCTCACAATGAACAATTCCCAATCCACGTCTACATTGGCGAGGCAAAATTAAACTTACGCGGTGGTGACAAAGGTATATGGTTCAGACCTACCTCAATGAACTACTAGGTAACGGCATAGCCATCTGGCAATAATAAATCCTACCATGCAATCCTACCACAAAAGGACTAAGTGCATACTATAAAAACATAGGTAATTGGAAGAATGGTCAAATGTGAACTTGCCTGGTAATAGTTGATGAAGATTAGATCGCTCTCAGAAATTTACTTAATAGAACTATTTGTCACTCTCCGATGAAATCTATAAAGTCAAACATTGCATCCACATAAGCAATCATTTCAGAGAACCAAATAACATGCATCATGAAAAGACTCGGAAAATCCAAATGAACACACAACACACGTAACTATCAAAAGAAAATACTAAGTGCAAAACAACATAGGGCATGGGTGCCAGAAATTGTGACGTGGACCATAGTGCATACTAGGCATACGAGTAAAACTACTATAGACAGATCCTAATGTGTGAAAAAAATATCGTGAGATAGGTCCAAGTGATAGGGTTTGGCAACGGTGACACGGTGCAAAAAGAATCACATCAATCGGAGCTACGGTTTAGGAGATATGGCCGGTTGAAGTTTGAATTCAAATCTGAATAAAGTTCAAATTTGAATTTGCAAAATTTTTACAAACATGATGCTACTAGATAGATCTAATCATGACGAAGAATTTGCCGCTGGTTTCATCGAATTTGGAGTTACGGTTAAAAAGATACAGCTATCCGAAGTTTAGGGGCTAAACTGAAAACTCAGGGACTAATCTGTAATTAAAACTACAGCAACTACGTCACTGGCCACGTGGCGGCTCCTGGCTGGCCAAGCAGCGTTCGCTGTGGTGGCTATATGCTGAATGGCCATTAAATAAGAAAAACAGCTACCGCGGTTAAATAAAAACAAAACCGGAGGCCGGTTTAACTAAAACCGCGGTTAACCAAACTAAAACAAAACACACAACAACAAAAACCTAATCTAAAAGAACGAAGCGGGCGGCTCGGCTTACAGTGGTGAGGACGGCGAACAGGGGCAGCGATGCTAGCGTCGGGCGTCGGGCGGCGGACGGGGCGGCGGCTCCGGCGGTCCTTGGCAGGGGGAAGGAGGTGAACGGGACCGGCGTGGTGTGGGCGACCGAATGGCGGTGACGGCGGGCGTCGGCGTGCACCGGATGGGGTGGAGGGAGGCGATGGAGCTCCGGTGAGCTGCGTGAACTCTGGCGGCTCGGGGTCGTCGGTTTGGCTGCTCCGACGCAACATAGAGGAAAGCAATATGTCAAAACGATGCGCACAGGCTTGGGGATTAGGTGACAAAGAAAAGAGCGGCTCGGGTGCACCACCGGTGACGTAATCATCGGCGGAGGGTTTCGGCTCCGGCGAGATCCAACTGACGAATGCGGTGGAGATGGTTGGTGTGGGGGGGGGATCGGACTAGCAGAACAGAGAGGGGGGTCCTGGGGGATTTATAGGCGCAAGCAGAGGCTGCGGAGTCGCGAGGATAAGCTCATCCGCGAGGGCTTCGCCCGATGGTTTCGGCGTGCGTGCGCGCTGTCCTGATCCCGTGCGGGGCGAGTGGGAGGTTAGGGATGACCTAGGAAGTGGGCCCCGCCGGTCAGCGATAGGGGAGAGAGCGAGCGAGGGAAGAGAGAGGGCAGGCGAATGAGGCGGAGGCCTGCGGGCGCGGGGTTCGGCCTTGGGTAGGCCTGGGACGGCCTGGCCGATCGAGGCTTTGGGCCAGCTGGCCAGTTGGCCAGTGGGCCGCGTGGCTGGGTGGCTGCTGGGCCGGCTGGCCAGCGCGTGTGTGCATGTGTTTTTTTACAGAACAAAACTATAAAAGAGCAAAAATAACAAAAAAAATTACGTAGGCATATTATATACCAAAATATTCATAAAAATACCCCAAATAAGATGAACTATTTTTCAAGTTCAAATAAAATCCAAAATAAATCATAAAAGTCAAACAATGCTACTGTTATATTTGAAATCAATAAAAATCATTTTTAAAATAGCAAAATGATTTCAAATTTATTTTATCCTAATTTTCCATTGAAGGGAATCATTTTACCCTTATTTCCATTTATTTATTTTTAGGAGAAAAAATAATTTGAATTAAAACTAAATAACTTCCAAGAGGATTTGAATTTGGAATTTCAAACAACTTCAAAGTGACTTCAAATTATTCCTTTGAAACTTCCAACTCTCTTTCTTCAAATATGACAAAGTCATTTTATGAACTCATTGAGTTGCTTAAAGTTTCTAAATATGAAATATTTCAAAAAGGAATTCAAATCATTTTCAAACCCCTTTTCATTTCTTTAAATGGAAGAAGTCATATCATCTTCACTCTAGGGTTTTGTGATGAAATGAATTTGAATTCAGGAAGATTAAAATGCAAGATGCAAAGTTCTGGGAAAGTCCTTTTATTCCCTCTCATTCATCTTTCAAAAAGTTTCAATTTCCACTCAGTTTCACACAACAATCACACAAACAAACAATCACAATTATTTATTTAATATAACATTCCAAAATTTAGAATTTTGGGATGTTACAAACTACTAGAATGAATCTCGTCCTCGAGATTCGGAGAGGCTAGAAGGAAGGTCAGGTTTGGGGTGTCTCCTTGAAAATCCATTCATCAACACATGGTATGGGGTGCTACCACCCTTAGAAGCATGGTCACGGTTCCAACAACACTCATGTACTCCATCTTTTGTGTTGACGGTGTCGGTCTTCTCATATTCTCCGAGATAACTCCTTCACTTTTGCTCTTCTGGTAAGGGCATGGCCTTTCCCTCAAAATCAAGAGTCCTTGCATCAAAATATGATCCTTCCGAGACTGGGTCTTCTTAGCTGACATGTCTTTCGCCAATGGTAAACAACTATCGTAAATCTCATGGTGGTCAACAATTACTGGTTCCTCCTATAGGAAATGGGTCTGGGATGAACCTCACCGCATAACCTACGTTTGGCAACAGGTGCCTGTACTTCCATCATCCTGCCATTCTAAGGCTTTTGGATTGTCGTGTCGACACTCTTCTAGGGTTTCAAGTCTCTCTGATTTTCCCATCAACATATGATAGCTCATGATAGAAGTCTTCGGTATGGGGGCCAATCCATCCCGTACTTGAATCATTACCACATACGCAGATAGTGAATCACGTATTCTAACACTTGGGCATCCTCACAAGCATTGCAGAACTTCTCTTCTCCACGAACTGGGTTCGGGTAAATCCATTTGTTCTGCAAGCCAAACAAAATCTCTATCGCTTCTTCACAACTCTCGGGTTTACGTAACCTCCTATGGAACATCTGCTGATGACATCACAGCTTCCTTCAGAATTCTTTTCTTCAACAAGATTGCGCTTGTTTCCTTATCAAATCCTGGGTCCTGTGGGTTATGGCCCACTTCAACACTTGTATATCTTTAACTCATCCTTGGAGTTACTATCGTTCCATATTCCAACATTATATCTCCTTTAAATCCAATAGTACTTCATTACTTCATACTCTTGGGGTAACCATCATAACTAAAACAAAACTCCAACTCATTTGTCCAAACTCCACTCTATGGAATACATTTTCTTTTCCATTGGTCAAGTGTTGACACAGATAAGTATCGCCAAAAAATGCACTGGTTCATCCATAATTCATATTCTCTTCATATCAAATCCCTTATTACATCCTTAACCACTACTAAAAACTCAAATTTCAAAAGTACTCTATTACAAAAGCTGACATCCACATAGTTTGGTATGGTCAAGCATTACTTCCATCTTTATTCATTTGCCCTTCTTGAAGATGTTTTAGTCCCACCGGAATTATGCGATGTGATCCTTGAAACCATCGACCTTTTGCTTCATCATGGTGGCCATGAGCTTCATCTCCATCATCTCTGCATGGACCTCTCTCAGGTATTCCTGAGTGTGACGGAGTCTTGCTTCTAGTATTTCTCCAATCTGACGTATGGCTTCCATAGCAGCTTCACGAACAGAGTCGAAGAATGTTGCTTGTGGTACTCGAGAAATAAAAAATATATTGCCCCATAGTCTTTGGGCAAACTCCCTTCACACGGTGGAGGTGTACCTTCACATACCAAAGTTCAACTCCCTTCTCCATGAAAGGATAACCCTTGTAAACTGCATCTCCTTCAAGATGAATATGCTTCATCATGTCCTTTAGGATTTTTGGGTAATCCTGATCACTAGTCAGGGTCATGATCGTTTCTGGGCCCTTCAAAAAAGACTCATAAAGGGTTGTCATATGCAGGCATAAGATAGAAGGGATACTTAGGATACTGTATGTATTTCCTTGGGTGAAATGTGGTTGTTTTTCTGGGAAAAGTTTGGGGTTAGCTTGTCCATGGGTTCAAGGTTTTATTCTGGGTGAGATAATGAGAGAGGCACTCAAATTCAACAAATAACTCATAACATTTCATATGAGATTCCAAACACCTCAACTTTTATTGCTTTATGAACTATTACAATTTCTATTTCATAACTCAACTCAACATCTCCAACGAAAATACAAGTGTGTTCCAACTTTATTACATGCCTTATTCCAATATCACGATCTCAACTACTCTGCTCAAGCTCTCCTCGGGTCTGAACATTCTCTGGCAAAATGCCCTACTCCTTTGCAGCATAGACAAATGACTCCAGACAAATCCAGGGGCTTCCTGTTGGTTATCTTGGCTCCTTGGGTTCTTGGTTTCCATGCTGGGCATTTTCTAGCGTAATGACCTAAATCCTTGCACCTGTAACAAGTGATTTGACTCAGGTCCTTTTCTGCAGAAATTGGGTTGTTCTGGGGATACATGCTCTTTCTCTTCCTCAACTTCTTCGTTCCGATCAATTCTTCTATCTCATGTCGATCAAACTCCACTTCTTCTATCGGGAAGTCTCCCAGATACTCTTGGTTTTCGTTCATGCAATATTGTGAAAAATGTCCTTCTTCTCCACATGAATAGCAAGCATTGGAGTAAGATCGGTTTAGGCTTTCTCCATTAGGGTCGTCAACATCTTCTTTCATCACCAGTTTTCTTAAACTTCCCCTGAGGGCTTCTTTCACTGCTTCCTTCTGCTGCTTGGTAATTTCTTGTACCTTGGGATAAATATGACACTAGGCAGGGTAGTGCGTAGTTCCTTCACACAAGAAACAAGTAACCTTCATGGTTGGACATTCTTCAGCTTGGTGATTTCCTTCAAAATGAGGGCATCCATCCTTGTGTTCTTCATGGGTATGTCCTATCTCTCCACATATCTTGCCGGCACAAGGTTTCTTCATCGGGTTATCGTCGTGCTTCCGGATAAGACGGGATCCCAACAGAGTCTTCTTTAATTCCTCCCAAGTTTTTGCTCCATTACATCCTTGTATGGCTTGATGCATTTTCCACCAGGTTGCAGCACTTTTTATAAAGTACTGAAGAGCGTATTGAACCTCATTCTTCCTTGCAACAAAACTACTCCTGAAGTGATTCTCCATGTTTTAAATCCATAGCTCTGCCTCCAACTGAGTAATCGGTTCAGAGAATACAAGGCCATCTTCATTCATCATCTAATGGGTCCAAGGGTTTTGGGGATGATATAAGATAGAGGAATAGAGAGATACACACAATACACACAATATAGTTTTGAAAATAAGTTTTACTTGTGGCTGTCAGGAAAAATATCAAACAATGACAGCTCACAAACATCGCATCTAATGTGAGTATACAACAGGGGTTTGGTCCTCTAAAGTTCGTATAAATCTTGGAATATGCCAGTGTCTTCAAATTCTTCAATTCTTCAGAGGCTTCGACTATTGTAGCTTCAACTCTTCTAGTGTACGGTGAAGTCTGATATCTTGTCGTTCTCGGAGTGGCTTCAGTTCATCCTCCGTGTGGTCCAAAGGGAATGGGGTTTTGTCCAACTAAAAAGGGAATATTTGATAAAGCTCAGAAAAGAAGAGAGATAAAGGATCTTTTTGAAAATTAAGTTTTAGAGAAATCCTTTCCTAAGGGCTTTCCAGTTTCTAGGATCACGTCCTACAGTCAACATGTGCTCTGATACCATCTCTATAGCGACCCGACCTCAATCGGTCAAGCCTCTGTGTATCCGTGACATCCCTAGATCGGTATGCTGGCACACACAGTACATCAATGTATATATAAAAGTGCAATCACATGTATAAATAACGTAAAACTGATATATACCTCATAAGTCTCAACGGAAACAAACATAAGGGTGTGGAGTCCATCAACGCCAATGACAAGTTGAGTGTAGACCGTAACCCTACAACGTAACTCTTACTCGTCGTAGAAAATTCCTGCAACATAAGATGTTGCAGCCCTGTAGGTTAGTACATTGAATGTACTGGCAAGTCACATCATAAGGATAATGAACCTATTGTACATGCAATTTTACTGGTGGAAAGTTCTAAGTTTAGTTTTTTTTGCATAAAGCTAGTTTTTCCCTAGAATAAAAGATATTATTTTACCACTACTGTATAACATAGGATGAGTTGGTAAACCCAACTCAATCCATTCCCAAAGTTTCACTTAAAACCCCATTGTTTAATTAAGAGTGATGAGATCTCCCAGCATTTCCACTACTAGATGCTCAAGTTGTCCGTAACCCGGGACACGGCTAATCGATTAGGTTTTAACACTCTGCAGAGGTTTGCACACTTTTCCCCACAAGAATCGATCGCCTCCCTTGAAGTTCTAGAACTGCCTGGCGTTTGAGAACAGGATGACCGAGACATTGTCTTTCGAAAATGTTTCCCCCTTAACCCACGGATAGGCCGGTACACCTACATCATTCTACATCTGCTAGCCCATCCCGGAAGGGGTCACACTAACTACTCAACTAAGCTAGAGCCCATATTGGCTTGTGGCTACACACGCAATCTTCTAGACATGAGAATATGATCGATCTCTTTGAGCCTGGGCGGACGGACCACTAGTGGTGCACCACCATGGATTTCCCATGCATGCTCCCACTGTACTTCGCCACCATTCAAACCAAACCTCCGCCCAGGTAGTTCATTAAGTTATCTTGGTGCTACTTACTACTTTGTCACTCATCTCTCACAATGAACACTTCCCAATCCACGTCTACATTGGCGAGGAAAAATTAAACTTACGCGGTGGTGACAAAGGTATATGGTTCAGACCTACCTCAGTGAACTACTAGGTAACGGCATAGCCATCTGGCAATCATAAATCCTACCATGCAATCCTACCACAAAAGGACTAAGTGCATACTATAAAAACATAGGTAATTGGAAGAATGGTCAAATGTGAACTTGCCTGGTAATAGTTGATGAAGATTAGATCACTCTCAGAAATTTACTTAATAGAACTATTTGTCACTCTCCGATGAAATCTATAAAGTCAAACATTGCATCCACATAAGCAATCATTTCGGAGAACCAAATAGCATGCATCATGAAAAGACTCGGAAAATCCAAATGAACACACAACACACTTAACTATCAAAAGAAAATACTAAGTGCAAAACAACATAGGGCATGGGTGCCACAAATTGTGACGTGGACCATAGTGCATACTAGGCATACGAGTAAAACTACTATAGACAGATCCTAATGTGTGAAAACATATCGTGAGATAGGTCCAAGTGATAGGGTTTGGCAACGGTGACACGGTGCAAAAAGAATCACATCAATCGGAGCTACGGTTTAGGAGATATGGCCAGTTGAAGTTCGAATTCAAATCTGAATAAAGTTCAAATTTGAATTTGGAAAAAGTTTACAAACATGATGCTACTAGATAGATCTAATCATGACGAAGAATTTTCCGCTGGTTTCATCGAATTTGGAGTTACGGTTAAAAAGATACGGCTATCCGAAGTTTAGGGGCTAAACTGAAAACTCAGGGACTAATCTGTAATTAAAACTACAGCAACTAGGTCACTGGCCACGTGGCGGCTCGTGGCTGGCCAAGCAGCGTTCGCTGCGGTGGCTATATGGTGAATGGCCACTAAATAGGAAAAACAGCTACCGCGGTTAAATAAAAAGAAAACCGGAGGCCGGTTTAACTAAACCGCGGTTAACCAAACTAAAACAAAACACACAACAAAAAAACCTAATCTAAACGAACGAAGCGGGCGGCTCAGCTTACAGCGGCGAGGACGGCGAACAGGGGCAGCGACGCTAGCGTCGGGCGTTAGGCGGCGGACGGGGAGGCGCCTCCGGCGGTCCTTGGCAGCGGGGAAGGAGGTGAACGGGACCGGCGTGGTGTGGGCGACCGGATGGCGGTGATGGCAGGCATCGGCGTGCACCGGATGGGGCGGAGGGAGGCGACGGAGCTCCGGTGAGCTGCATGAACTCTGGCGGCTCGGGGTCGTCGGTTTGGCTACTCCGGCGCGACCTAGGGGAAACCAATATGTCAAAACGATGTGCACAGGCTTTGGGATTAGGTGACGAAGAAAAGAGCGGCTCGGGTGCACCACCGGTGACGTAATCGTCGGCGGAGGGTTTCGGCTCCGGCGAGATCCAACTGACGAAGGCGGTGGCTGTGGTTGGTGTGGGGCGAATCGGACTGGCAGAACGGAGAGAGGGGGTCCTGGGGGATTTATAGGCGCGAGCAGAGGCTGCGGAGTTGCGAGGATAAGCTCATCCGCGAGGGCTTCGCCCGGCTGGTTCGGCGTGCGTGTGCGCTGTCCTGATCCCGTGCGGGGCGAGCTGGAGGTTAGGGACGACCTGGGAAGTGGGCCCCGCGGGTCAGCGATAGGGGAGAGAGCGAGCGAGGGAAGAGAGAGGGCGGGCGAACGAGGCGGAGGCCTGCGGGCGCGGGGTTCGGCCTTGGGTAGGCCTGGGACGGCCTGGCCGATTGGGGCTTTGGGCCAGCTGGCCAGTTGGCCAGTGGGCCGCGTGGCTGGGTGGCTGCTGGGCCGGCTGGCCAGCGCGTGCGTGCATGTGTTTTTTTACAGAACAAAACTATAACAGAGCAAAAATAACAAACAAATTACATAGGCATATTATATACCAAAATATTCATAAAAATACCCCGAATAAGATGAACTATTTTTCAAGTTCAAATAAAATCCAAAATAAATCATAAAAGTCAAACAATGCTACTGTTATATTTGAAATCAATAAAAATCATTTTTAAAATAGCAAAATGATTTCAAATTTATTTTATCTTTATTTTCCATTTAAGGGAATCATTTTACCCTTATTTCCATTTATTTATTTTTAGGAGAAAAAATAATTTGAATTAAAACTAAATAACTTCCAAGAGGATTTGAATTTGGAATTTCAAACAACTTCAAAGTGACTTCAAATTATTCCTTTGAAACTTCCAACTCTCTTTCTTCAAATATGACGAAGTCATTTTATGAACTCTTTGAGTTGCTTAAAGTTTCTAAATTTGAAATATTTCAAAAAGGAATTCAAATCATTTTCAAACCCCTTTTCATTTCTTTAAATGGAAGAAGTCATATCATCTTCACTCTAGGGTTTTGTGATGAAATGAATTTGAATTCAGGAAGATCAAAATGCAAGATGCAAAGTTTTGGGAAAGTCCTTTTATTCCCTCTCATTCAACTTTCAAAAAGTTTCAATTTCCACTCAGTTTCACACAATCAATCACACAAAAATCAAACAAACAATCACAATTATTTATTTAATATAACATTCCTAAATTTAGAATTTTGGGATGTTACATTATACCATGCATCAAATTTCTTTGAGTGATGCTTATCTTGTACTAACTCTCATGTGCACATACACATCATGATGCATGATGTGTACATTTACCACACACACAATCTCTTTTGTTTGTGTCTCTTTTGTGTAGGTACCCATGAATTCTTGTCAACCTCGCAATCCCACGAGTTTACAAAACAAGCTCTAGAGAGCAACGATGACTTGGGATACCATGTAGTGTCTTTCCCACCGCTCTCTTCGCGCAAAGACTTCGCACATTTCTTCTACATGATCCTCACTTGGCTATGGGTTATTGTCCATTACATATTATAAGCCCATCTTGCCATGTTCACTTTGCATGATATGGTCATTCCTATACTTTGCATTACACATGATGATTGATTCTAGTACTTCTATGTGTATTTGCAAGCTTGGTGGAGATATCACTTATTATTGCCATGTTTGCTTTGTGCCCCATGCCTATGATTATACTATGATCTTTCTTTGTGTTCGTGCTTGCGATATGTCATGTGCATTGCCTATGCCTATTATTTACTCACATGACATCATTACCATGATTTCCTCTAGTGTGTTGCATCTTCGCTCCACTAGTGTGCACGACATGATTATTATTGCTTCTTGTCATATCTCTCCATATGTTTCCTCTCTCGCGCTAGATGATTTGCCATGTATTGAGTGCAATTATGCCTTTAGTCTTGATAATGAGTTTGCCCCCATAGCATTCTCACATATATTTGGAGATTTTGACATATTCCTTATGAAGCATGCTTGTCTTACCTCTTTGCACCATCTACTTAGTTCCATGAATATTGCCATTGTTGCATCATATTCTTCACGCACTTGTGCTTCTGATGGTTATCTGCAAGAGAAGAGAACCATCATGATGGATGATGTGTTTATCTACCATGCGCATACGTTCTTTCTTTTGTTGTGTGCATGTGTAGGATACTTGGACTTTGTGTCAACTTCCACATCATGTGAGTTGACAATCCGAGCTCTTGAGAGCGAACCACCTTCTACCATGATGATTCTACATCACACTGTTTTGTACTTTGGCATTGTGAAGGACGCACAAGAACATGCTTTCAAGGTGATATCCTTCTCTTTTGAGAACCTCCAAACCATGAGCATGCATATTGTGGATCATACTACTTGTGTTGCTTGCACCATGCGACTTATTTGTCATCTTGGACCACTTGCTTGCGCACATGTTAGAGATCTTGCTTCCACTTGTCATTTTCACAATTCCATGCATCATGATATATATGCCTTGTGTGTTGCATCCAATTCTTGGATTACTTGCTCCTATCACATGTTTGGTTGCAACAATGTCATCACTTCACATATGCCATGTCCCATTGACTGCTACATGCTTGCCTTGATTGCCTCACACATGATGAACAATTTCTCTTTCCATTGTGTTGAGTGCCACACGATATTCACTACACTCAATGCACATTATGCTTGGATTGTCTTGCACTTGACCCATGTGTTTAGACACTTCATTTTATTTGGTTTTGTGAATGCTTCTTATGCCTACCATAGACCTTTCATTGGGCAATTTGCCCATGCTTTCTATGAACTTGAGGTAGATGCTTCTTCTCTTGTCACACATATGTGCATCACTACCTCACATTCACATGATTGTCCCCATGATTTCTTTGCTTGTGCTTGATTGACATGCTTACATCTCATGTCACAATCCTTTGTCACACCATATGCTTTGCATGATGATGACACTTGTTTGGTGAATCACCTCTTGAATGCTTGGTTTTGCACTAACGCTAACCAGATTTGTTTTTCCAAGTGTTTGTTGTCTTTGCTACTTTTGAAGGAATCCCAAGATGGTGCGACATTGGAGAGTGCCCATTTCGAGATTCAAGATGATGAGAACTTGGTGATCGACGACTCCTACACGGCGATGCCATCTCTTTCCCATGGTGATTTGGATTTTGACCCGAGGTCGGATCTTTCCCAAGGGAGGGGAGATGATGCGGAACATCCTATGGACATCACCATGTCAAGAGTCCGTTTGGCAAGTGACACGTGCGACATCTACTTCACATACATAAAGGTGAATCATCTCCTTTACACGTGCTCACTTGACCCCTTCGAGGATGGTATACTACTTGACACCCCTCTCGTGTGCATGCATTGGTATTATCGGAACACTACAGACGACGAGGAGGAGTGCAAGCGCCAAGGAACAACTACGCCATCCGCGAGGGAAGCATGGAAGCGACGACGGAAGAAGACGGAGATAGCTTCCAGGACCCGGACATTAGGCCCCTGGACGTGTCACAAGCAGCAAGGAATCAGTGGCCAAGTCTACAGGGCCCGGACATCTGGCAACCAGCCCGGACATCCGGCGCGTCTCGAGCCCCCGGACATCCGGCCTCCAGCTCGGAAATCCGGACCCCGCCATTCCAGAGAGCAACAAGGTTGGAACCTTGTAACACCCCGTATGAACCTGCCATATTTGTATTCCAACTCTTGCCATTTTCGGCACTAAGTTATGTTATTTCCTCGTTGTCGGCTTTTTTTCTCCGTGTGCTTTTGTCTTTGTCCTGCATCTCATATCATGTCATCATGTGCATCGCATTTGCATACATGTTCGTCTCATCCATCTGAGCATTTTCCCCGTTGTCCGTTTTGCATTCCCCCGCTGCTATGTCCTCCGGTGTCCCTTTCTACCTCTTTTTGTGTGGGGGGGTTAAACATTTTCGGATTGGACCGAGACTTGCCATGCAACCTTGGTTTACTACCGGTAGACCGCCTGTCAAGTTTCGTGCCATTTGGACTTCATTTGATACTCCAACGGTTAACCGAGGGACCGAAAAGGCCTCGTGTGTGTTGCATCCCAACATCTGTCCAAAGTGGCCCAAAACCCACCTAAACATACTCCATCATCTAGATCGTTCAATCACGATCGTGTGGTCAAAACCGCACCTCATTTGGAGTCTCCTAGCTCCCTCTACCTCTATATAAAGGCCACTGCCCGAAATTTTCGGGCAAAACCTAGTCCATCTCTCTCCTCCCGCAGCCGGACACGTCCGCCGGACGTCCGGACGCGTCCGCCGCCGCCCTCGTCCAATCGGGACACGCCACGTCGCTTGGGGCCGAGCCCCACATCGCCGCGCCGCCAGGGCCCGCGGGGCCCATCGCCGGCCCTTCCCGGCCCGTAGCAGCGCCCGCGTCCCGCCGCCACCTGCTTCCTCCCATGCCGCCCGAGCTCTCTAGCGCCACCGCCCGCCATCTGCTCCGGCTGCCATGCGCCATCGCCGGCGCCGCCCCGCTCCGGCAGCCGCGTCCTCACTCCGACGCCGCTCACCGGCCACCGCCGCCTTGCCGCCCCCTCGTCGACCGCGCCAAGTCCCACTCCGACGACCACGCCCCAGATCCGGCCTCTCATCTCTCCGGTAGCCCTGTTCCGGCGAAACTCCGGCTGGGCGAACCTCGGGACGCGTGCAGCTACAGTGATCTGGCCCGATCCAGATCTGGAATCCCTCGGTTGACTTTTGACCTAACCCTAGGGGCCAGTTCTTTTTGGCGATTCTCCCATAATCACCCCCCTCCCCAGCTTCTCCCAGAATCGCCACTACATATTTTTTTACAATCCTATCTAGTTAAGGTCTAATTAGCTAGGATTGTAAAAACATATGGAGTGATGATTCTGGAAGAAGCTGGGGAGGGGGGCGATTCTGGTAGCATCGCCCAAAAGAACTGGCCCTAGTTATTTTTTGCATACTTCGACATGCCATAACTCTTCACCCGTGGCTTCGATTCGTGCGTGTAGCATATCAAAATTTTCGTCTCGATGAGTACTTCATTTCATCCCATTGCATCATGTTCATTTGAGCTCATCTTGATGCCCGAAATGCTGTTGGAAGAGGGCTATGTGATGTTAGTTTCAGATTATTATCAGCAAATGCAATTTTGTCATTTTTGCCATGATTAATGTGTGCATGCTATGATCTTGAGCTCTACATTTGATTTGACGCATGCCATGCCATATTTACAGGGGTGTATGCCATGTATTGTTGTGATCTCTGTGGTGACTAGCACAAGCATGCAAAGTAGCTTACCTAATGTTGCTGATTTCAGGGACTTAGAAATATTTTAGGTCATTGCCCTGTCTATATTTTTATGCCATGTGTTCATGTTGCTACCGAGTGATCCATGCCTCTTTTGAGCATGATCAGTAAGGATATTTTGTAGATATTGTGAAGCTATATCCATCCATGTGTTTGTTTGCAATTATGGAGCACCCTAGCTTGAGTCAATCGAGCTCTACTTTTGCTATAAAATGTTCCTGGCAGATTGTTAACTTGTTTAGCAATTTTGCCGAGGTTGTTGTTGTTGATCCGTGCATGCTATGTTGTTGTTCATGCCATGTCTAGCTTCTATGCCATGTCTACTTGTTGGGTGTATGCTTAGTTTCTCATGCAATGCCTTGTGGTGAGTGCATCGAGCTCGTAAACATGCCTACTTAATATCTGTTTTGCCATGTTCCAGTTTTTCACAAAGTCTGAATCTGTTAACGATAATTGCTATGTTTACATGGTTGCCATTGTATTTTCTGATCCCTTTTGGCTTATGGTCAGTAAGGGACTTTTCTTGTATGCTTTGAGTAGCTTCATTCCATGCCTTTCTTTGCCATGATATGTTCCTGTAGCATGTGGTTACCTTGCTCTAAACATTGCTTCCTCATGTTAAATTCCTGACTTGATGTTAATTTCACTAAGTCTGAAACCTGATATCTTTTGCACTTTTGCCATGCTTGTTTGAACCTGCTATTGAGTGAATTAGCCATAGCTCAGTGTTCATCTTTTGTCAAGCATCTTGAGTGGATCCCTGCCATGTACTTTGTTGCTATGTTAGAGTGCTGTAGCATGTTGTTCTTCATGCATTTAGATGGCCTCATGCTTTTAATCGCAGCTTTGTGCCATATTTGTTTTGCTTGTCATTTCCAAACCGTGCATCCGATTCGGTGATCTTTATATTGTTTTCGACCGAAATCAACTCACCTTTCCAATGGAACTCTTGGTTTTCCAAGTTGAGGCCAGGTTCAATCATTTATTTCCAAATCATACATATGCATCGCATATCGCATCCCACATGTCATGACATGTTTTGCATCATGTTGCTTGTGCATTGCACGTCGTTGATTGTGTCTCCCTTTGCTTGTTGTTCTTGCTTGGGTAGAGCCGGGAGACGAGTACGTGATCGAGGAGCCCGTTGAGTACTCTTACGAGGATCAAGTAAACTCAGAGAACTTTGCAGGCAAGATGACCATACCCTCGAAATCACTCCTATCTTTGCTTGCTAGATGCTCGCTCTTTTGCTATGCCTATGCTACGATACCTACCACTTTCTTATCATGCCACCTATATTGCCATGTCAAACCTCTAACCCACCTTGTCCTAGCAAACCGTTGTTTGGCTAGGTTACCGCTTTGCTCAGCCCCTCTTATAGCGTTGCTACTTGCTGGTGAAGATTGGATTTTGTTCCTTGTTGGAACATGTTTATTGTTGGGATATTATTATTATATCTTGTCTACTTTAATGCATCTATACACTTGGTAAAGGGTGGAAGGCTCGGCCTTATGCCTGGTGTTTTGTTGCACTCTTGCCGCCCTAGTTTCCGTCATACCGGTGTTATGTTCCTTGATTTTGAGTTCCTTACACGGTTGGGTTATAATGGGAACCCCTTGACAGTTCTCCTTGAATAAAACTCTTCCAGCAATGCCCATCATTGGTTTTACCATTTGCCACCTAGCCTTTTTCCCTTGGGTTTCGCGGACTCAAGGGTCATATTTATTTTAAACCCCCGGGCCAGTGCTTCTCTAAGTGTTGGTCCAACCCAGAGCACCGTGCAGGGCCGTCCCTTGGCAACTTGGGTTACGTTGGCTTCCGTATGCTTAGCTTATCCGGTGTGCCCTGAGAACGAGATATGTGTAGCTCCTATCGGGATTTGTCGGCACAGCGGGTGGTCTTGCTGGACTTGTTTTACCATTGTCGAGATGTATTGTAACCGGGATTCCGAGTCTGATCGGATTGTCTTGGGAGAAGTAATATCCTTCGTTGACCGTGAGAGCTTGTGATGGGCTAAGTTGGGACACCCTGCAGGGATTTGAACTTTCGAAAGCCGTGCCCGCGGTTATGGGCAGATGGGAATTTGTTAATGTCCGGTTATAGAAAACCTTAAGCTAAACTTAATTAAAATGAATCAACAGAGTGTGTGGCCGTGATGGTCTCTTTTCGGCGGAGTCCGAGAAGAGAACACGCTCTCAAGTTATGTTTGATCGTAGGTTGTTCTAGGATCACTTCTTGATCATAGTTTATCGACCATGCCTTTGCCTTCTCTTCTCGCTCTCATTTGCGTATGTTAGCCACCAAATATGCTAGTCACTTTCTGCAGCTCCACCTCATACCTTTACCCTACCTATAAGCTTAAATAGTCTTGATCGCGAGGGTGTGAGATTGCAGAGTCCCCATGACTCACAGATTCCTTCCAAAAACCAGATGCAGGGTCCGAAGATACCGCTCCAGGTGATTCGACTGAGCTCAAGTGGGAGTTCGTTGAGGACTCAAGATGATACTACGTTTCCTTTCCAGACGATCAGTAGTGGTGCCCAGTTGGGGCGATCTGGGACTTTGTCGCATTTGGGGTTGTTCTTTATTTTGGGTTCCGTAGTCGGACCTTGAGTGTATCTGGATGAATGTAATGATATTTATGCTATTTGTGTGACATTGCGAGTGTAAGCCAACTATGTATCTCTTTTCCTTATTATTACATGGGTTGTTGTGAAGATTGCCTCAATTGCAACATTGCTTACAATGCGGTTATGCCTCTAAGTCGTGCTTCGACACGTGGGAGATATATCCGCATCATGGGCGTTACAAGTTGGTAATCAGAGCCTTCCCTGAACTTAGGAGCCCCTGCTTGATCGAATAACTGGCGTTGTTGAGTCTAGAAAAATGTTCTGAGTCATTTAGGATTATATATATCGGAGAGTAGGATTCTTTTTACTCTTCTCTTCTCAAATTTCACTAAATTTTTTTAATGATCATGCGGGTATCTTGGAATCGTTCCGATGGTTTTGTGACGAGAACATTGTTCTTGGTGCCTCCTGACATTTAGGGGTTGTGGCAGTGTCCCAGGGAGTTGAGCTCTGAGGTGTTGTCGTCACAATTTTATCGTTGCAATTCTGGAATACCTGAGTTTTGCCGACATCGAAAATCTCTTTTATGTAGTTGTTGGTGATATAACCTCGACGCCACCCAGTACTGGGGCGGGAGTTCGGGTGTATCGCCATAACTCGTATAACGGATGCTTTTCGAAGGTTGAGGTAGATGATTTCCGGAGGTTTCTTGGTTATGTGTTGAAGGATGGATACAGCTGGATGTAGGATTTGCTAGCTTTGGGTGAGATATTATGCTTCCCATGTATCCCCAACACCTGATTGCATAACCGGAAAGGTTCGGGAGTTTCATAGGTGGGAATTCTTGTAGCTCTAGAATTTCTTCCGCACATATTTGGTTTGTGACTGGGTATTCCTCACCAAGTATTTGTTCTTGTGCGTACCTTGTTGTTTTATTCTTCACCTCTATCTAAGTGGCTTCTCAATTTATGGAAGTGTGACCATTTCAATTAGAATGCATTCGTTCATTTTGTTCGGATGTTAAGACTATATGTTGCAATTTTCAATCCATTTATTCAGCTTGAATATATGTCTGTCAAGATGCTAACGGATGTCACCCTCTTCAGGATGGCTCCTCCAACGCGTCAGAATCCTGAACCGCCACCACCTCCACCTCCGGAGGCAGGGCAAGCTGTGATGGCCGCTACCAATGCAAACATGGAGCTGATCATGCAAATTCTACAGGAGCGCAACCAAGGGAACCAAGGCCATGGCAACAATCAGAATCAGTTTGCTACACTCAACCAGTTCCTCACTAACCAACCAAAGACTTTCAGTAACTGTGTTGAGGCAACAGACGCTGATGATTGGCTCGTGGATATCTGCAAGCATTTCGAGTGCAGCAACGTCAGGCCTGAGGACTTTGTCAAGTTTGCCTCGTTCCAACTCAAAGACCAAGCTGCTGAGTGGTATCAACAGTACAAAGATTCCAGAGGAGGCCGTGTGATTACCTGGGATGAATTCCGTCAAGACTTCAAAGCTCACCACACTCCTCAAAGTGTTGTTGAGAGCAAGCGTGAGGAATTCCGCAACCTGAAGCAAGGCAGCTTGTCTGTTTACCAGTATAACATCATGTTCCACAAGCTCGCTCGTTTTGCCAAGCAGGACGTCCTTGACGAGAAGAGCATGATTTATCAGTTCAGAGGTGGCCTCAGAGAAGATCTCCAACTAGCTCTCGTGCTTTTCGAGCCTCAGAAGTATGATGAGTTTTACAACATGGCACTGAAACAAGAGACTCCTCAACTGAAGTGCGATGCTTCCAAGAAGCAAGTCAGAGATGCAACTCCTTCTTCCTCAACTCAAGTGGTAACTAAGCAGCAAAAGTATTGGTTGCCTCCTCCTCCTCCGTTCCGCCAGCCTTATCAGCAGAAGAGCAAAGGTGGCAATGGATCTTCCCACCCACCCAACCCAAGCTTTCAGAACAAGACTTCGTCTCATGCTCCATGATCAAGTGCTCTGTATCACCGTCCTCTCTCGGAGGTCATGTGCAACAAGTGTCAGCGGAAGGGTCACTATGCCAACAAATGCTTCAATCAGAGGCGTCTTCCTCCTCCTGTGAGATCTGCCAGTACCGCAGTGGTCAAGCATAATCCCAAGCACGCCAAGGTCAACTTGATGAATGCAGCTCAGGCAGAGGACTCGTCAGATGTGATTATGGGTAACTTTCTAGTTAACTCTACTCCTGAAAAAGTTCTTTTTGATACTGGTGCATCGCTTTGTTTCATGTCAAGATCATTTGTTTCAAAGCATGACTTCGTTTCCGAAATGTTGGGTAAACCTATGGGAGTGGTTTCTCTGGCCAAGTCTATGAGGGCTACCTCGATAGTCCTGGATGTTTCTATCATGATGGGCGACTTCAAGTTTCTGGCTTCTCCAATGGTTCTTGGTAACTCGGATATTGATCTTATTCTCGGAATGGATTGGCTTTCTAAACACAAGCCTCAGCTTGATTGTGCTGCCAAGCAGATTCAATTGACACATTCGTCTGAGGATGTAATCGTCTTTGCCGCTCGTAATGATACCATTCGACTGTTTTCACTCAATGAGAAGGGCGAGTTGGATTCCATCTCGCAGATTCCAGTTGTTTGCGAATATCAAGGCGTCTTTCCAGAAGAGCTTTCAGGAATGCCTCCGCACCGGCCAGTTGAATTCGTCATCGATCTTGAGGCTAGCACGGAACCTATTTGCAAACGTCCTTACAAGCTTGGACCTGAAGAGTTGAAGGAGCTGAAGAAGCAACTCGATATTCAAGAGCGTATGGGTCTCATCCGACCAAGTTCTTCTCCATGGGGTTGTGGTGTTCTTTTCGTCAAGAAGAAGGATGGAACGGACCGACTTTGTGTCGACTACCGTCCATTGAACAAGAAGACCATAAAGAACAAGTACCCACTTCCCAACATCAACGAGCTGTTTGAACAACTCAAAGGTGCTCAAGTATTCTCCAAGCTTGATCTCCGTATGGGCTATCATCAGATTCGCATTCGTGAAGAAGATATCCCCAAGACAGCATTCAGAACAAGCTATGGTTCATATGAATACACTGTCATGTCGTTTAGCCTGGTCAATGCTCCTCCAAAATTCTCTCGCATGATGAACTTCATCTTCAACGCCTATACAAATGACATCGTCTTGGTCTACCTCGATGACATTTTGGTCTTTTCCAAGAATAAGGAGGATCATGCCAAGCACTTGCGTTTGGTGCTGGATAAACTCAGAGAACATCAGTTCTATGCGAAGTTTTCAAAGTGCGAGGTTTGGCTCGATGAGGTTCTCTACATTGGGCATATCATCTCCGCCAAGGGCATAGCTGTTAATCCTGAGAAGGTGTCTGCAATTGTGAATTGGGAACCACCTCAGAACGTGAAGCAACTCCGGAGCTTCCTTGGGCTCGCAAGCTATTGTCGAAGGTTCGTTGAGAACTTCTCAAAGATCGTGAAGCCTCTTTCCAACCTTCTCCAGAAGCATGTGAAGTACGTCTGGTCGCCTGAATGTCACATCGCTTTCAACACCCTGAAAGAGAAGTTAGTCACTGCTCCAGTTCTGACTCCTCCTGATGAATCCAAACCATTTGAGGTCTTCTGTGATGCTTCCCTTCAAGGTCTTGGTGTAGTGTTGATGCAAGAGAAGAAAGTTGTGGCCTATACCTCTCGCTAGTTGAAGCCCAACGAGAAGAACTACCCCACTCATGACCTCGAGTTGGCGGCAGTTGTCCATGCTCTTTTAACTTGGAGACATCTCTTGTTGGGAAGTGTAGGATCTAAAGTAGGTCTAGAGGGGGGTGATTAGACTACTTGACCAAATAAAAACTTAACCTTTTCCCAATTTTAGTTCTTGGCAGATTTTAGCTAATTTAGGACAAATCAAGCAATCACATGATTCAAGCAAGCATGCAAAGAGTATATAGGCAGCGGAAAGTAAAGCATGCAACTTGCAAGAATGTAAAGGGAAGGGTTTGGAGAATTCAAACGCAATTGGAGACACGGATGTTTTTCCCGTGGTTCGGATAGGTGGTGCTATCCTACATCCACGTTGATGGAGACTTCAACCCACGAAGGGTAACAGTTGTGCGAGTCCACACAGGGCTCCACCCAAGGGTAACGGTTGCGAGAGTCCACACAGGGCTCCACCCACGAAGGGTCCACGAAGAAGCAACCACCCACGAAGGGTCCTCGAAGAAGCAACCTTGTCTATCCCACCATGGCCATCGCCCACACAGGACTTGCCTCACTAGCGGTAGATCTTCACGAAGTAGGCGATCTCCTTGCCCTTACAAACTCCTTGGTTCAACTCCACAATCTTGTCGGAGGCTCCCAAGTGACACCTAGCCAATCTAGGAGACACCACTCTCCAAGAAGTAACAAATGGTGTGTAGGTAATGAACTCCTTGCTCTTGTGCTTCAAATGATAGTCTCCCCAACACTCAACTCTCTCTCATAGGATTTGGATTTGGTGGAAAGAAGATTTGAGTGGAAAGCAACTTGGGAAGGCTAGAGATCAAGATTCATATGGTAGGAATGGAATGTCTTGGTCTCAACACATGAGTAGGTGGTTCTCTCTCAGAACATATGAGTTGGAATGGTGTATGTGTTCTGATTGCTCTCTCTTCAAATGAAGAGGAGGTGGAGGGGTATATATAGCCTCCACACAAAATCCAACTGTTACACAGTTTTCCAATCTCGGTGGGACCGAATCAATAAACTCAGTCGGACCGAAAATGTAAACCTAGTGACCGTTAGAGATTTTCGGTGGGACTGACATGCAGCTCGGTAGGACCAATATGGTTAGAGTTTGGGCATAACGTAATCTCGGTGAGACCGATTACACAAACTCGGTGAGACCGAATTTGGTAATTAGCTAACCAGAGAGTTGGTCAGGCAAACTCGGTGGGACCGATTTTCTCTTTCGGTGAGACTGAGTGGAACTCGGTGAGACCGAAAAGTTACAAAGGGGAAACACTGAGTTTACATTGCAATCTCGGTGGGACCGATTCGCTCTTTCGGTGAGACCGAAAAGTTACGAAAGGGAAACAGAGAGTTTGTAATCCCATCTCGGTGAGACCGAGATCCCTATCGGTAGAACCGAATTCCTAGAGTTTGGCAGTGGCTAATGACAAGTGAAACTCGGTGGCCCCGGATAGGAAGAATCGGTAGGACCGAGTTTGGCTTAGGGTTTAGGTCATATGTGGATATGCGAAAGTAGTTGAGGGTTTTGGAGCATATCACTAAGCACATGAAGCAAGAGGCTCGTTAAGCAACACCTCATCCCTCCTTGATAGTATTGGCTTTTCCTGTGGACTCAATGTGATCTTGGAACACTAAAATATAAAATGAAGAGTCTTGAGCTTTTGAGCTTGAGCCAATCCTTTGTCCTTAGCATTTTGAGGGTTCCACTTTCACATCCATGCCATGCCAATCATTGAGCTTTCCTGAAATAATCATCTTGAAATAGCATTAGCTCAATGAGCTATATGTTGTTATGAATTACCAAAACCACCTAGGGATAGTTGCACTTTCAATCTCCCCCTTTTTGGTAATTGATGACAACATATAGATCAAAGCTTCGACAAATGATAATAAGCATGAAATATATCGTCGCTTTGAGAAGTATGTGATAAGTAAGAGCTCCCCCTAAATTTGTGCATATTTAAAATTTGCTTTGGACTGCAAATGCACAAGGAGTTAGAGTCATGGGTTACTCTTCCATGTCACATACATCTTGGTGGAGCGCTTAAAATGATAAGAATGAAATACATGCACTCATCACCAAGAATAGTGAATGATCACATAAGATAGATAAGATAATAGCATTCATCAAGCATTAAGTGTAGCTTACGATCAAACACATGATCATCAATGTCTCACAAGCATAGTATCTCAAGCACTCAAAAGCAAACAAGTTTGAAAATCCACCAAATAAAGCAAGAGAGAAAAGCAACACTCTCTCTCTCGAAGCCTATGATCTATACATCTTCTCCCCCTTTGGCAACAAGTTACCAAAAAGTTCCTAGAAAATGCATAGCACTAGATCGACGCTCAGGCTTGATCTTTTGGTGGTGGTGGAGTCCGGATCACTCCAAGGACGAAGGCTTCGATAGACGCTGAAGTAGACGCTGGAGTTGGAGCTGAAGTAGATGCTGGAGCTGGTGGAACTGAGGCTGTAGCTGGTGCTGAAGTGGTGGCTCTGGTGTCAGCAACTGGCACGGCAGACGACCTTGGACCTCTGGGCACTCTGGCAAAGGCATGAGTGGTAGTCCTGCCTCTCCTCTCCTGCATATCATCTTGGAGCTGCTCCACTGTAGTCTGAATCTCCGTTACCTTGACATCCAAGTCATAGAACTTTTGTTCCATGATTGTCTCTAGGCTTGCCTGGTTTTGAGTTAGGGTGGCTAGTCCTTTCTCAATCCGCAGGGTGGATGCAATGAGGTAACCAAGCTGCTCTTGTTTGGTCTTCAAGAAGTACTCAGATGCCTCCTCTTGAGTTGGCATCTTGGCAGCTTTCTCCTTCCTTGCCTTCTCCTTCTTTGCAAATGCTTGGGCAGATGACGGTTCATTTTCAGTCATGACAACTTCATTGTCCTCAAAATCTGGATGGATGGGCAGGTGTTCCTTGTCCAATAAATATATGCCCGTGCCCATCTTGGAGTTGATGAGCTCCTGGATCTAAGGGGCATATCCACAACTCCTCTTCTGGTCTGCTGCAGTCCTCTTGATTGTTTCCACTATTAGGCTCATCACCTTGAACTTCTGAGGTACATCAAATACATGAAGCAGGTTGATAGCATGGCCTCTGATCATCTTGTGATCTCCAGACTTGGGCAGAAAGGTGTGCCTTAGTATCCAATTGATCGTAGGCAGACCTGACAGAAGATAATGCACTGAGCCAAACTTGAAAGTATCAAGTGCTTCATTTGGGATCTCCTTGTACATATTGGACATTGAGTTGTGGTCCATCTTCTTCTTGGCATATATGTCCATGTCATCATCATGCTCCTCTGGGGCATTAATCAACTTTGCCCATTCCTCAATAGTGGATTGGTACCTCGTACCCTCAGACATCCATGTGATCCTCCCATCTGGATAAAAATGTGCCGTGGAGTAGAACTGCATTATAAGCTCCTCATTCCACTTTGTGAGCTTCTGCCCAACAAAGTCAGCTACTCCACAAGCTATGAAGCTGTCTTGCACTCCAGGATAGTGCTCTTCGTTGTCCTTGATATATTGCCAATCAACCCATCACATATCATAGACAATGGGCTTCTTATCTAGCAGCACTGTCTCATAATAATCCTGCTGCTCCTTGGTGTGAAATCTGTATTCCACGGCAGTCCTTCTCCTTGAAGCATACGGGTCTGCTTCTCTCCACTTCCTCAGCCCTGAATCTCTCCTGAGCTTCATGTCCGCAGCCACAGGATGAGCATCGTTGTGGTCTGGGATCTTGGGCTTGAGCTTTCTCAGAACTTGCTCCTCATCCTCTTCTTCAGCAACAGTCTCAGGCACTGGGGCCTTGTTCTTCTCAGCTGCAGGAATGCTCCTTGTATTCCTCTTTGGTTTTGGCTTGGAGGCAGCTTTGGGCTTAGATGCAGTAGCCCCTGACCTTATGGCATCACCCATCAGCTTGGGTGCCTTGGGTGCTGGTGCAGCTACCTCTTCTTCCTCTTCCTCTTCCATGATGGAAGCCTTTCCTAGTACTCTGGCCACGGTCTTCTTGACCCTTTCCTTTCTTTTCTTTCCCTCAGCAGCAATTGGCTCTTTGGGAGTGGGCTTCTCAGTTGAAGCTCTTGCCTTTGACATGGGCTGCCTGCCTGCTGGCCTTTTGATCTTCAGCCCTGGCTTTGTGCCTTGAGCTGGCTCAACTCTCTTGGAAGTGGCCTCTTCCTCTGCCACATAGTCCTCATCTTCGGAATCTGAAGTCCTTTTCTTCCTCTGTCTTGTGGCAGCCTTTGGCAAGTTGCTAGGGGTGCTCCTGCTGCCCTCATCTGAAGAACTTGAGGGACTAGTGCCCTCACTCATGTGCACCTGCTGCTCTGACATGTTTTGGCTATCACTTTGATCAGACATGCTGCAAACTGACTGCTGACCCTGTGAACAGATTATAGAGGAGGTAGAAAGGATGAGCATCACAAAATGCAGAGATTTTTGCAAAAGAATGATCCAAAAACTTAGTTTTAGTTTCCCACTGAAATCATCTCGGATCTACCAATTTTGAAACTCGGTGATACCGAAGCAGTTTTGGAACCTAAACTAGTGAACTCGGTAGGACCGAGTCACAGTTCGGTGGCACCGAGACTGCTAGGGTTTCACAGAGTTCCAAAATCGGTCACGCCGATAAGTAATTCTCGGTCAGACCGAGTCTCACTTGTGCAATGGCATAAGCCAAATCGGTGGGACCGAGTTTTTCAACTCGGTGGGTCCGAGATGGTTTCGGCGGAGACCTAAACCTAGAATTTTTGAATCAAACCTAATCTATTAGTGTTTTTGACTGGGTAGGAGTGTTTCAATCGTGGCAAGAATTATGAAGATCACAATGTGCTAGGAATCAGATTGGAGAATAGCACAAAGATCAAGTCCATACCCTAGTTCGGCGGGGACTTGCTACGGCGGCAACGGCGGGGCAGAATTCCCGTTGACGGTGACGGAGACCAGCGACTGGAGGCGGCTGGCGGCGAGAAGACGATCCGGAGACCACGAGGGCAGAGCAGGCTATCGCGCGGGCGAAGGGGTTCGGAGAAATTTCCAAAATTTTGCCCGTGACTATATATAGCCCGACCCTGTCGGTGTGACCGAGTGGAACAACTCGGTGGCACCGAGATTCATAACTGCAAGCAGTTACTGAAACTCGGTGTGACCGAAAGGTTCAAATCGGTTGCACCGAGATCGAAAACCTAGATCAACTTAATGATCTCGGTAGGACCGAAAGTGGAGTATCGGTCAGACCGAGAATCATAAAGAGGTTTTGGAAGTTTAAGTCTATGACGAATCGGGGACTCCGAGCGCTCCTCACACAGAGTGGTTCGAATCTGACTTGATCAAATTTTGTGATGCAGCATGATTAGAATTTGAGACGAGAAAAGCATAGATAACTAGAGGAGGTTCTTAGGCATTCTTGTCCATCCACTTGGCAAAAAAAATAAAACCGAACAATCAAAACAACAAGTGGATGTCCTCGAATGAGTAAAATATGCAACCAGCATGCTCACACAATAAGATGGCAAATGAAATATGTGGCAAGGCATGCACAACCAATTCTAGCATCTATCAAGCAATTTGCGATGACTAGGTCATCTATATATGAGTATATTGACGTAGGAGTCAAGTGAGAACACTTGATCATAGGTCATACTCATCGTTTAAGCTCAAGTGGGGTTACCACTTTTACATAAAGCATTGTTGTGTTCACATCTTTAGAGTTGCTTTAGCTCAAGTCTTAGAGTAAAGCTCCCCCTAGATGTGATATCCCCCCTAAGAGGGATGAACTAACCTTGGGTTTTGTCGATGATGACTTCATGTAGATATTGAAGATGTGGATGCTCAATGTTGATGTAGATCTCTTGGAGCTATCCATTTGAGTGAATTGCACTTTCAATACCTACATAGGTTAGTCCCACAAGGAACAAACAAGGATATCCATAGACATAGAGTGATGCACACACAAGATGATGTCCATGAAAACTTCTAGGTTACCTTGTCCCTTGTCTTACCAACAAG